>NC_134486.1:296941364-296991364 GCF_040206685.1 Ascaphus truei
AGGGCCAAATAACCTCTTCACCCACCCCCGCTACCCACAATAAAGCGGGCACGGTGGGTTAACCCCTTCATTGCCTTAGCGGCTATCAGCTATGGTAATGAAGCAGCATTTCTGTATTTTTAATAATATTGTGCAGGAGCAGGGGGTCCCCTGAGCTTTGATTTGTGGCTCAGGGAACCCCCTGCTCACTGTACAATATTATTAAAAATACAGTCATGCTGCTTCGTTACCATAGCACATAGCCGCAAAGGTAAGGAATGAGTGTTTATTTATATATGTGTTTTATTCATACTGTAGATATGCAGAGGGTCTCCAGAGCTGAACCGCTGTGGTTTTAGGTCCGGGGACCCCCTGCTTCCCGAGATACAGGCCCCTTTAGGGGGTGCCGTTATCCCTCTGCTTTGTTTACATGCCGCGGTCACGTGATCGGGACTTTGAAATGCAGAGGGATACCGGCACCTCATAAAGGGGGCTGTATCTCGGGAAGCAGGGGGTCCCCGGACCTGAAACCAACGCGGTTCAGCTCCGGAGACCCCCTGCACATCTACACTATGAATAAAAATTTTAATGTGCCGATGTTTGCACAGAGAGAGCAGCGGATCTCTCTCTGCTGCAAACACATCTCGCCAGGGGACGGCCTATAGTATCATTGATGTGCATATACAGTACTGTATGTGTATGTTAGGGGTTATAGGGGTTGTTGTTATACAGTATATACTGTATATATACAGTATATACTGCATTACAATTCATGAATTTCTCGGCTTCAAAGACAACAGCTCGCAAACGCCCCCATGCGTTTTTACACGGCATTGCAGTATTGCAGCCAGCGGGAATAAAATGCTTAAATCACAGCCATGAAAATAACGCAATACACCCCGGGAGAAAACGACACAAAACCGCACATCACCGGGATAATCTGAAATTCGCGGAGCTAGCCGAGTTAGAATAAAGTTGGTCGCCACTGTACTCCATTAAACGTGTTACATACTGTATGTATATATACTAATGTATGTAAAGTAAAAGTAACATGATCCTCTCATTTCTTTCTGTACCCCAACCCCCACCTTTTTCACAGAAATTCAAATAAAGAACAAGTTTAAAAAATAAATAAAAAGGCACATTACACACTGCAAGTAAAAGTGCGGTTAGACAAAAGCCAAATAGCCACGGTTAGTAACCACTATAGTAATTAAGGATTTAACCCCTCTCCCCCGCTACCCACCCAGGATACCAAACCACCCTCCCTGGGGCAACTAACCCACCCTCTACCCATTGATTGGGAAAGTGGTACACCATGATTTGCCACTAATTTAATTCAGCTTTCACACTTGTGCAAGGCAAGGCAAGGCAACACCCACCTTAGAAAAACCATTTGCTTTAACTACCCTCACATGTGTTAATTAAGTTTGTTGTGCCAACCAGGTGACTTTCTAAAAGTATATAAGTAAACTCCTAACAGCCATTGCTGCTAGCAGCCATGCTTTTAAGCAGATATGCTTTTAAGTATATATGTTTCAAGTATTTATGAAGTTTAAAAAGGAAGTTCAAAAAGAAGTGGAAAAGTGGACATCACCTACTGCTTCTGATTCCTGCTTTTGATCTACGTTGGAAAAGAGGATATCATCTATCTAAGACTGCACATCTCAACACTTAACTATTGCTGTGATGCCGCCTTTATTTTTTATATTTGCTGCAACCGCACTTATTTTCAAATTATGCACTTCCTTCCACCAGTCTCCTTATGTCTCTAACTCTATTCATATATCTCCATCTCTCCTTCCTTCCCCACTTCTCAGTTCACATGAACTCCTTTCTTACCTGCGTCCTCTGTCACCACACAGCTATACCTCCTGCACTAAAACACACCCCTACAAATCATCCTCACACATCCTCTTTCTATCCATGCTTCTCCTCCTTGCTTCTGGGGATATCTCTCCCAATCCTGGTCCCTGCCTTATTTCTACTTGCTCTCGTCCTCGCCTACCACATACAAATTCTACTCCTTCTGGTGTTAACCCCTCCAACCTCATACCCATCCCCTGCCACCCTCCCTCCTCTCTCCCTTTCTCCTGTGCCCTTTGGAATGCTCGCTCCCTCTCTAACAAGTTCCTCTCTGTGCATGACTTCTTTCTCTCTCACTCCCTGCTTCTCTTTGCTATAACTGAGACCTGGCTCACTCAGTCTGACTCTGCTCTGGAAGCTGCCCTCTCTTATGGTGGCCTTTCCTTCTCCCACACTCCGCGCCTTGATGGCAGGGGTGGAGGTGTGGGGCTCCTGCTCTCCTCTCTCTGCCATTACCGAACTATTCCTATTCCCCCCTCTCTTGCCTTTCCCTCCTTTGAGGTTCACACTGTCCAGATCTTCTCTCCTCTCCCTGTTCATGTGGCGGTCATGTATCGCCCACCTACCTCTACTCATCCCCCTTCTGCCTTTCTCTCTCACTTTGAATCCTGGCTCTCTTTCTTCCTCTCCTCAGACTCCCCTGTTCTACTCCTTGGGGACTTCAATTGCCACATTGATGACCCCTCTCTCCCTTGGGCTTCCCGCTTTCTTTCTCTAACCTCTTCTTTTGGCCTTCAACAGTGGACTGCAGCCAGCACCCACAAGGATGGCCACTACTTAGACCTGGTTTTCACTAAAAATTTCTCTCTCTCTGATTTCTCCATTTCCCCTTTTCCTCTCTCTGACCATCACCTCATCTCATTCTCTCTATCTCGCTTCTCAACTTCTCCACCTCCATCTACACCCCGGTTCTGCAGAAACCTGCGCTCTATTCACTTACCTGACTTTGAGTCCACGTTACACTCCTCCCTCTCCTCTCTCAGATCTGCTACAGACCCTGACAAACTGGTCAGGAACTACAACTCTGCCTTGTCCTCCTCTCTTGATCTACATGCCCCGCTTTCTCTCTGCCGCACTCGCCCTTTTAACCCTAGACCCTGGTTAAATTCCCACACGCGCATGCTGCGTTCCTCCACTCGTTCCTCTGAACGCCTCTGGAGGAAATCTCATACTCTCGCAGACTTCCTTCACTACAAATTTATGCTATCCTGTTTCAACTCTGCCCTCTCGCAAGCTAAACAAGCCTACTTTTCTTCACTAATCAACATGCACAAGTCTAACCCACGCCGACTGTTCTCTGTCTTTGATACTCTACTCAAACCACCCTCCGCTGCCTCTCCTTCCTCCATCTCCGCTCAGGACTTTGCTGACTATTTTAAGGAAAAGGTGGAATCCATACGTCAGAACATCCCCTCTGTTTCTTCCTCCCATCCTACACCTCTTCCTAACTCTCCTCCTGCCTTCCTTGACTCTTTTTCCACTGTCTCAGAGGAGGATGTGTCGCTGTTGATCGCCTCTTCTCCCTCTACCACTTGCCCTCTTGACCCCATTCCCTCCCATCTCCTAAAACCTCTTGCTCCTACTATAATCCCTACGCTCACGCACATTTTTAACTCCTCCCTCTGCTCTGGAACCTTTCCATCCTCCTTCAAACATGCAACAGTCATACCATTACTCAAAAACAGCAAGCTTGACCCTACCTGTCTTTCTAACTATCGGCCTGTCTCCCTCCTGCCTTTTGCCTCTAAACTCCTTGAACGTCTTGTATTCGCTCGCTTGCTCCATTTTCTCAACACCTATTCTCTCCTAGACCCTCTACAATCTGGCTTCCGTACTGCTCACTCCACGGAAACAGCCCTCACTAAAATAACTGACGACCTCCATGCTGCCAAAGACAGAGGTCATTACACTCTGCTCATATTACTCGACCTCTCTGCAGCATTTGACACCGTGGACCACCCTCTTCTCCTTCACATTCTCCATACTCTTGGCATTCGGAACAAAGCTCTATCCTGGATCTCATCCTACCTCTCCCATCGTACTTTCAGTGTCTCTTCTGCTAATATCTCCTCCTCCTCTATTGATCTCTCTGTGGGGGTACCCCAGGGCTCTGTCCTGGGACCTCTTCTCTTTTCTCTGTATACACTCTCTCTAGGTGACCTAATAACATCTTTTGGGTTTAATTATCACCTCTATGCTGACGACACACAAATATATTTCTCAACACCGGACCTTACACCTGCTGTACAAACCAAAGTTTCTGAATGTCTCTCTGCTATATCATCCTGGATGGCCCTCCGCCGCCTTAAACTCAACATGGCTAAAACAGAGCTCCTCATACTTCCTCCCAAACCTGGCCCTACTACCTCCTTCCACATTACTGTTGGAACTACGATCATTCACCCAGTAGCCCAAGCACGCTGCCTTGGGGTCACACTCGACTCCTCTCTCACATTTGCCCCTCACATTCAAAACATTTCTAAAACCTGTCGCTTTTTCCTCCGCAATATAACAAAGATACGCCCTTTCCTCTGTTGCTCGACTGCTAAAACTCTGACTCAGGCCCTCATTCTCTCCCGTCTTGATTACTGTAACCTCCTGCTGTCCAGCCTTCCTGCCTCTCACCAGTCTCCCCTACAATCTATCCTTAACGCTGCTGCCAGAATCACTCTACTCTTTCCTAGATCTGTCTCAGCATCTCCCCTCATGAAATCCCTCTCCTGGCTTCCGATCAAATCCCGCATCTCACACTCCATTCTTCTCCTCACTTTTAAAGCTTTACACTCTTCTGCCCCTCCTTACATCTCAGCCCTAATTTCTCGTTATGCACCATCCAGACTCTTGCGTTCTTCTCAAGGATGTCTTCTTTCTACCCCCTTTGTATCTAAAGCCCTCTCCCGCCTTAAACCTTTCTCATTGACTGCCCCTCACCTCTGGAATGCCCTTCCCCTCAGTACCCGACTAGCACCCTCTCTATCCACCTTTAAGACCCACCTTAAGACACACTTGCTTAAAGAAGCATATGAATAGGACTATGGCTATTCTGAACACATGGCACATAAAGCTTGGCCCCCTGCAGATGCACTTACCAGAATTCCCTCCTACTGTCTCTGTACATTCTCCCTACCTACCAATTAGACTGTAAGCTCCTCGGAGCAGGGACTCCTCTTCCTTAATGTCTAAAGCACTTATTCCCATGATCTGTTATTTATATTATCTGTTATTTATTGGATTACCACATGTATTACTGCTGTGAAGCGCTATGTACATTAATGGCGCTATATAAATAAAGACATACAATACAATACTATGGCATCAATGGGCAACTAAAAAAAAAAGGACCGAGGGGGCGTGGCTTGGATGCAGAGTGAGCAAGTCGCAGGGAAGGCTAGCGCCATCTAAGCAGAGAGAATAAATCACATAACTCAGCCAAAGTCAGCCAAAACCACCCAGGGATGGCTCATAATGTCCCCTGAAGCTAAACCACCACCCGCTGGCACCAAGATTGGGAGGCTCACGAAGAATCGGGACCCTAAGAACACCCGCAGATACTGGAAGCGTGGGCCTCCCTTAAACACTCCATCCGAGGGCACAAGATGGCCGCCGCATGCGCCTGAACCAGAGCATACTTGAAGGCTAAAGCGAAGCACCGAGTGGCGGAGGAAGAGACACAAACCGGTGCCGAAGAGGCGAGGACCGCGGCTCACCGGAGGTAGAAGTACACGGGGGGGGGGGGGACACGGATCAGGACGGATCAGGGGGGCCTCGCTGCCAGGAGAAGGCGGGAAACGACCATCTTGGAGTCAGAGCCGTGTGTGTGTGTGTGTGTGTGTGTGTGTGTGTGTGTGTGTGTGTGTGTGTGTGTGTGTGTGTGTGTGTGTGTGTGTGTGTGTGTGTGTGTGTGTGTGTGTGTGTGTGTGTTATGCTAAGTGGGACTATATCTTTAATGCAGAAGACTATAGTTAAAAGGTTAATACATTTAATTCTGAATTAATCAGCAAGAGTTAATCCAAGGCTTTCTTCATTCATCATTTTTTTTTGTAGTCTTTGATGTTATATGTTGTTTTAAAAGTAAAAAATGCACCAAAAGAGCTTGGTTACCAGCTACAAACTAGAAAGCTATATAAATAACATGAAGTCTTGAAGAGTTAATACTGTTTGTAATTTTTGAAAACCAAGAACAATATTTCCAGCACAATTTAGTGCCAAGGAACTTTGAACTCAGTGTGTGCTTTAGATTGTGCTAAATCTGAGCAGATAAAGCAGAAATTGGAAATGGGTTCTGTTGAACTTCGCTGAGTTTATAAATGTAAACGGAATCATATAAATACCAAAACTGCACACTACAAATTAATTACAGTACATTTACTTATATTCTAATAAATTAATTACCATTTCACAACAGTCCAGTTATTTGTTTAGTTATTAATTGCAATTCTAGTTATGTAATAAGTATAGGTTGATAAGTGCAAGCTGAGCACTTTATGGGCGGTGCCACTGTATGCATGAATTCCAGAACTTCAATACATTAATATGAAGAGAAAAGAAGATATGGAAGCAGACAATTTCATTGCTATTAATGTTTCACATGATTAATCTATACAAGATGCAGCCTGTTGGACAGCTTGAAACCAAAGGAAATCTGAAACATCTCAGGCTATGCAAGTCCAACTCCAGTGACCAGTCTATCCATTCATAATAAACAACACAACACTGCAAATGATGTGGGAAGAGTTCCTTGCAGTAGGAAGTATAATAATAAAAAAAAAAAACCTCTATGGGAATCTGTGTTGGAACTACACAGGGGTAATTGTGCAAGTTGAAGCTTTCTTTGTGTCGTGGAGGCAAAAGGATGTAACGTTTACCAAACATACCCAGCTCAGGTTGCACAGTGACACTGAGATCTGAGCTGAGTGTGTTAAGAGCTGACTAAGTTAGCAGGACACAGCAGACTATTTCTCATGAACTCTTTAAGAATCTATTTTGGTTCATACAATTTGGATATTTGAAATGGTGAACCCTTTTTCTACTATGGACACGGTGTTTTTCCCTCTAATAATTATTATTTTTTTAATTTTGACCCATAGTTCCTAAGCTGTGCTATTTCACAGGGTTACCATATTCATGTTTTTATAACATGGGACGTCGAAATCCAGAATGAAACTGTGACATAAGTGTAATAATGAGTGATGCATGATTTGTTAATGCTTCGAGCTGAATGGTATCTCCCGCATGGCCGCTATATTCTTTGCTTTTTACCACCCCTGCGCTTGGTTGAACGGGAAAGACGTGCACTGACCTAAAAAGTAGTGGTGGGATACAAAGGAACGTCTATAGGGGGGAGTGTCATGGTATTAAGAGATGACAAGGCAGTGTCCTAACTTTATTATTTTAATAACTTAGTAAGACGACATCTATCGGAAAAGTTAATTAATACACTCAGCGTACAAATCTATTACGTTTTTATGACTGATTTCATTAGTTATTTTAAGTTGAGGCATTTCACGTCAAAGCACTAAAATACAGGACAATTATTCATCCCAGCAGACCTTACCAGGTCAACAGGACAAGTCAATCAAATAAGGGACAATCCCATATATACAGGACATCTGGCAACCCTACTAAGACACCTAATGGCCCATAAACTTATGAAACAGCAATGCTTAATACATATGGGCCAGTATGTTCGGCAGTTTTAACATCATAATGAACATTTCTATTGCATCCAGAAGACTTTTTTATTATAGTAAGGTGATTTATGTAATACAAATTCGTTTGGGATCAATATTTCCTTGAAACCAGCTTGACTTTGCAGGGGTTTCTTAGTATT
The DNA here is from genome assembly GCF_040206685.1 of Ascaphus truei. Taxonomy (NCBI): domain Eukaryota; kingdom Metazoa; phylum Chordata; class Amphibia; order Anura; family Ascaphidae; genus Ascaphus; species Ascaphus truei. The sequence continues at coordinate 296,949,040 of NC_134486.1, forward strand.
TTAAACATCAAAACTGGAATTCCCTGCACTAAACACCAGAACAGGAGCAGAGAGGGTATATATCTATAGCTCTCTTCTCACAACTACTGTTCTGGGTTCATTGCATGAAAATGCCAGCTAACCAATTCCCCCATCTGAAAAGAGATGGGTGTTATTTTTTTGGGCGGATTTCAATTCTCCCCAGATTAATAATAATAGTTTGTTTGTTTTTGTATAGCGCTGCTACTTTTACAGAAACATTCCCTGCCCTGTGGAGCTTATAATCTATGTTTTTGGTTCCTGAGGCCCAGAGAGATAAAGTGACTTGCCCAAGGTCACAAGGAGCCAACATCGGGAATTGAACCAGGTTCGCATGATTCAAACTCAGTGCCGGTCAGTGTCTTTACTCACTGAGCCGCTCACAGATCAGCTCACAGATCAGCTCACAGATCAGCTCACAGATCAGCTCACAGATCAGCTCACAGATCAGCTTGTTCCTTTGGCCTGGGGATGTCCGTGGACCAGTCCCCAAAAGGACGATACATAATAGCGGTTTAAAATGTCCCTGTTTTTTTATTTTTTTTTATTACAAAATTCATAGGTTTGAAGCATGGGTCTCCCGTTAATGTGGGCCAATAGGAAGCCATAACTGGGATTTTAAACTGCAAAGAGATACCGGCAGCACCTACGGAGGTGTGTATCTCAGGAAGCAAGGGTCCCCTGAGCTTAAATTTATGGGGTTCTGCTCCGGAGACCCACTGCTTCAAACCTAATTGTTTTTTTTTTTAAAGAATAAAACAAGAGATTTTGGAATCAATCTGTTGTGGTAGTGCTGCCCGCAGACCAGACCCGTCCCTGTACTGAGGTGGGACGTTAGTAACACGCACCCGCAGCAGAGGAAGAGTGTCCGGAGTGTGGTAGTTTGCGTAGACAGGCCAGGAGACCTAGTATTTTATAGTGGTACCTGTCGTATCTGAAGTGAGAGTATTCGTAGTGGGTGCCAATGCCGAGGGTCGAGGAGAGGAGAGGTCCGGATAGTTGAAGACCAAGCCGAGGTCGAGGGCAGAGGGGAAAAGCATAGTGATGTGGATGCCGGGGTTGAGAGCCAGGAGAGGAGTCGTAAGCCAAGCCGGGTCAAAACCTAAGAATCATAAACACAAGCCAGAGAGAGAATCCACACCAGGTAAGCTGAGGCTATGCAGAGCAATGACTCCAGGGAAGGACTGGGGTAATAAAGGTGGGAGAGCCAATCAGAGAGGTAGGTGGAGCAAAGGTGTGCCATGGAGCATAAGCTGATAGGTTCACGCTGAGATATTGAAGCGGAATCAGCTGGGAAGCACGGGGCAAGTTCCGGGGGCGTGGCTGAACTGTCTGTGCAGTGAATAAATTATGACGCGCAGTGTAAGACTGTCCCGCGCGTCCCTGCCAAGACGGCGGCCGCGTGTGAGAGCTTCGGCTGACATGAAGCTCGGCAACAAAGAGGGTAACGCTGAGAGGAGGAAGGGGGAGCAGGAGCAGTCCCCGACATGGGTAAGGAGTGGGTGAGAGAACCCTGCTCTCATGGTGGCCCCAGGATGATCCTTCCAAGGTTTCAATGGGAACTTCTTGCGGAAACGATCCAGAAGAACCAGAGCGTGGATGTATCCGTGAGGAAGCTAAGTACGCTCTTCAATGTACCAGAAACTGGACTTTCCCCCTGGAGAGGTGGGAGTCAACTATGGATTGGATCTCGTACTCTTCGTGTCCTTGGACCGATACAGGATTGGGTCTACGGAGTTTATCTGGAAAGAGAGTATTTCACACAAATGGCTTTAATAAAGAAGTATGAAACACATTGGGTATCCTCATGACTGGAGGAAGCTAGAGACGGAAAGCCACAGGGTTGATTTGCTCCAGTATAGTGAAAGGACCCAGGAATTTAGGAGCTAGTTTGGGAGTCGGAGTCTTCAGCCGGATGTTTCTGGCAGAGAGCCATACTTTATCCCCGGGTTTATATCTGGGGGGAATCCTGAAGTACGGTGATCCGATCATCGGCAGCTGAATCTCCAGAGGAAGGAATGGAGATGGGAAGATGGCTGGGATGAAATCCGTAATTTATGAAAAAAGGGGACTGTTGAGTGGACTCGTTTTTAGAGGAATTGATGGCGAATTCAGCCCAAGGTAACAATTCAGACCAGTTATCCTGGGTCTGGACACAAAACAGAGCAGGTACTGCTCCAAGGTCTGGTTGGCTCTCTCGGTCTGGCCATTCGACTGTGGGTGATAGCCTGAAGAAAAAGACACAGAAATGCCGAAACTCTTGGTGAAGGCTCACCAGAACCTGCACAAACTGGGAACTCATGTTGGAAACAATAGAACTGGGAATCCCGTGAATGCGAAAAATTTCTTTAGAAAAGATATCAGCCAGGGTGGGTGAGGAGGGCAAACCCTTGAGGGGAATTAAGTGTACCTGCTTGGAAAAGCGATCAACAAATACCAAGATGGTATTCATGCCCTTGGATCTGAGCAGTTCCACAATAAAATCCATCGAGATGTGAGACCAGGGTCCGCACAAGAATAGGGAGAGGCATCAGCAATCCAGAGGGTTTTTGTAGGGCTTTACTTTGGGCGCAAATGGGGCAAGCGCTGGTAAACTTCTGAATGGTCTTTGCCATATTAGGCCACCAGAAAGTGCGTTGAATAAGGTCAAGTGTCCTCTTGAAGCCCGGATGTCCTGCCGAACGTGAAGAATAACCCCATTCCAATATCTTGGGGTGAAAATTGGAAGTAGCATAGAGCCTTCCCTCCGGTACCTCTAGACCACTCGGTATGTGTCCCTGGGCCCCAATGACCTTGTCCAGAATGTCGAATGAGGCCACTGAGATAAGTCTATTGGGTAGAATGGTCTCGAGGACTGCTTCAGATTTTTCCTCCGGAGAAAACAGTCTGGAGAGAGCGTCGGCTTTCACGTTTTTGGTTCCAGGGATATAAGAAAGGGTGAAATTGAACATAGAGAAGAATAGTGCCCAGCGGCCTTGGCAGGGCCCCAGACGATGTGCCGACTCGATATATAAAAGATGTTTGTGATCGGTAAGTATAGAAATAGGCTCCGTAGACCCCTCCAGCAGGTACTTCCATTCCATAAGTGCCATCTTGATAGCCAGTAATTCTCTGTTGCCCACGTCATAATTCTTCTCGGCCGAATAAAATGTCTTTGAAAAAAAACCAAGAGTGTATTTTATCTTGAGGTGAAGATCTTTGCGAGAGTACCGCCTCTGCTCCACAATCAGATGCGTCAACCTCTAAAACGAAGGGAAGACTAGTATCTGGGTGGGAAAGAATGGGAGCTGAGACGAATGCTTTCTTTAAGCTCTCGAAGGCTGAAACTGCCTCGTGAGACCAGGACGAAGGGTCGGATCCTTTTCTTGTAAGAGCTGTAATGGGAACAATTGGTGGAAGAGACATTTTTCCATTTTGGCGTATAAATGATTGGCGCGGAGACGGGAGAGCACGAGCCTATTATGTTGAATGTGGTCTTGAAGGTTCTTTGAAAAAATGAGGATGGCATCCAAGTATACAATTCCGAACGCATTAAGTACATCGCAAAAATGTCCGGAGTGTGGTAGTCTGCGTAGACAGGCCAGGAGACCTAGTATGGTATAGTGGTACCTGTCGTATCCGAAGTGAGAGTATTCGTAGTGGTTGCCAATGCCGAGGGTCGAGGAGAGGAGAGGTCCGTATAGTAGAAGGTCAAGCCGAGGTCGAGGGCGGAGGGAAACAGCGTAGTGATGAGGTTGCCGGGGTCGAGAGCCAGGAGAGGAGTCGTAAGCCAAGCCGGGTCAAAACCTAAGAATCCCAAACACAAGCCAGAGAGAGAATCCACACCAGGTAAGCAGAAGCTATGCAGAGCAATGACTCCAGGGAAGGACTGGGGTAACAAAGGTGGGAGAGCCAATCAGAGAGGTAGGTGGAGCAAAGGTGTGCCGTGGAGCATGAGCTGATAGCTGCACGCTGAGATGTTGAAGCGGCATCAGCTGGGAAGCAGGGGGGCGTGAGTATGGCTGGAGCGAGTGCTGGGGGCGTGGCTGAACTGCCTGTGCAGTGAATAAATAATGGCCGGGAGCGTGCGCAGTGTAAGACCATTCCACGCGTGTCCCTGCCAAGATGGCGGCCGCGTGTTAGAGCTTCGGCTGACATGGAGCCCGGCAGCAGAGAGGGTATTGTTGAGAGGAGGAAGGGGGAGCAGGAGCAGTCCCCGACACGGGTTAGGAGTGGGTGAGAGAACCCTGCTTCCTTACACAGTCCACATTATTAATAATATCCTTGGATTTTTTAATGCCAAATCCGTAGATATTTTTTGGTGGGAGGACAACGGAGTACCACCAAACTGTCCAGGAAATTCCAGGGAAAGAATTTGGACGCTTCCGCCCATCCCTACACTTTCATCTGCCTTTTGTTACATAGAGGAAACCCCTACTGTATCAGTATAGTGTGTCTTATTTCTAGGCAGTTATTCTCAGTTGTTAATATCCCTTTGGTTGATGGGAAAGATCTGCCGCACAGCCGTTATAGTGAGTTTGACTTATGCTTTTTACTGGAGAAAAGGATGGGGCATTTTCATTTTTCCTGATCATTTTCAAAGTACAAGATATCTCAGATGTCTATTATTAGCAATAATCATCCTCTTTCAAAATGGCCGATCTTTCAACATCTTGCAATATGGGAAAGAGCTCAGGGTTACATATATAATATAGTTGTTACCAGTTAGTAAAGTGTATAATAAAGTAGTGGCACGTTGCCAGATTGTAAGAAATTCTGAACCTGTTAAAAACATGAAAGAAAAGCTTTTTTTAATTTCAGTTTAGAAATGTTAATACAACACATTTGCTTTAAAAACAAAAAGGGAGGAAGCTGTTTGACATAATGTCCCTTTTGGAAAAACAGAAAATGAAATACAACTATAGAATTGTCAATAGAATGGCAACAGTACTCCTGGTTTGTAACTAAAAAGTAGCGGAGCTCTACTCGCCCTTTGAACACAGGTTGTAACGTTTTACATTTCCTTGCTTCTGTAAAATAAATACTGTGCCATTCTCATTACACACCAAATTGTCTCCAGTATACAAGGAATGAGACTTGAACGTGAAAGGAAAGCCAGGACAACAATACTGTTTATATCTGTAGACTTTAGTCTTTTGGCAATCACTGAAACACTCCAACATTTATTTCCTTTAAATGCATGTGTACCAACAGTGCTGTTAGATTAACATTTTCATTATGAGAGATTAGACACATGTAGAATCATAGATTGAATAGCCCAATAATGGAGTTATTCATAGAGGAACTCATAGAGGCCTATTCTAGTAGCGTCGATAAAATTGCTACCATCTCGAACGGTTTGGCATGACCCCATGGAACGGTTTGACATTTGTGTTATCACGGTATTTAGAAAGAATCAGAAACCATTTCCACAAGTCAAAAACCATGAGCTAGAAAAATGCCAATTCTGTACGGGACAGCAGCAATGAGATCTCAGCCTCTTTCTAAGTTCTCCCCTGTGCAATCTGGCTGCAGTCTGTAAGAGCTGCAGAGAGAGAGAGCTGCACAGAGAGAGGCGTATATCCCTGCACAGCTCTCACAGGCGTTCACAGTGTTTTTATTTACATTTTAATAACAATGTACTGTAGCAGGGGGTCTCTGGAGCCAAACCGCATTCATTTCAGGTCCGGGGACCCCCTGCTTCCCAAGATACAGGCCCCAGTATGGGGTGCAGGTATCTCCTATGCGTTTAAATGTCCCGGTAACGTGACGCGGGAGATTTAAACATTGCAGGGGGATGCCGGCACCTGGGGCCTGTTACTGGGGAAGCAAGGGGTCCCCGGAGCTGAAATTAATGTAGTTCAGCTGCTACATCCGCTGCTACAGATCAGCTGCTACAGTTCACTGTTATTAAAATGTAAATAAAAACAGCTTTACCTTAGCGGCTAGCCGCTAAGGCAATGAAGAGTTAAGCACAATTACCTGTTTTTGGGGTACAAAGGGTGGGTGAAGGGGGGAGTAGCCCCAGGTTGGATGGTTAGACCTGCCGGGAAGGTTGCGGTGATAACTGCTATGGTAATGAAGGGGTTAACCACTCCCGCTACCCACCCGAGGGGCCTAAACACTCACACTTGGGGTAACTGCCCTATTCACCCAATCCCTCTACCCCCAAGAAACATTAAAATACAACCACCCTACTACCCCTCAACATACAGTACAATAATGGGCACAATTACTATTATCCAGATCTGGATAATAGCTCATTTGCCCATTTAAAATAAAAAATTATCTAGCCAGCATAAAATAAATAAAAGTTCTACTTACCCCTGCCAGGATGAAGGCTGTCCTCATCACCGTCCTCATGTCCATGTCCTCTTTGGGCAGCAACATTACAATAAAAAACAAACTAATGGCCACTAACCCCTTAATCATCTTAGTGGTTAGTAACTGCTATAGTAATGAAGGGCTTAACTCTCCTCCCCCGCTACCCACCCAGGACACCTAACCACCCTCCCTGGTGCAACTACCCCCTCCCCCGCTACCGTTAAACCATGGCAATGGTTTGCCACTATAGCAATGAATGTACAATCTACCAATCAAAAAGCAGGCACAAAATAAAATAAATTTCATTCAAAATAAAATAAATGGCAATAAACCAATTGATTGGCACAATGCTACACCATGCCCATATAATATTAGCATGGCAATGAGTGGGCAAGCTAAAAAAAAAAAAAACAGGCACAAAATAAAAACATTAAAATAAAACAAACATTACACAATAAAGCCATTGATTGTGACTGTGGTAAAACATTCCCACAATATATGGACATGATTGTCACACTGATGATGAATGGGCAACCAAATAAAAAACATAACACAAAATACAATACATAACAAGCATTTGCCCAAATATGTATTGCTTGTCACTGTGCTTATCTATAGCCAGAAAGGGGCATAAATAAGAACATTGGCAGTCAGTGGGCAACCAAAAAAAAAAAATACACAATTAAATAAAATACAATCAATGTTTTTCTTACCATTGATGTCTTCACCCCGTCCTACGCGAGCACCAACTCTTGACCCTCGATGCAATGCTCCTCAACAGCCGATGCGCAGAAGTCTGTGCTCAAATCTTGATTGCTGAGACGTCTCCCCAGTGAATTCTTCTATCTTTTCTTCATTCTTTTCTTCTTTCATTTCTTCAGTCTTCTCTTCTTGCTTTTTAATCCAATGGGACGGATGTTGTCCTGTCGGCATCTTAAGCTCAAATGAGATGGTACAGGCTTCATAAAAGGCTTGTGATGTCACATTTGAGTGTCAAATGGTACATACCAATCCAATTGCGAAATGCTTCTTTTATTTAAATGTCATGTGTTTTATTTTGTGCTGGTTTTTTTTCTAGTTTGGCCATTCATTGCCATAGTGGCAACCCATGCCTATATTATATGGGCATGGTGTACAACTGTGCCAATCAATTGGTTTATTGCCATTTTTTTTCTTTTGAATAAAATGTAATTTATTGTACTTAGTGCTGGGTTTTTTTATTGGTAGATTGCCCATTCATTGCTATTGTGGCAAACCATGGCCATATTATGGCCATGATTTAACACTGTGCCAATCAATGGGTAGCCGGGAGTGGAGGGTGAGGTTAGTTGCCCCAAAGAGGGTGGTTAGGTATCCCGGGTGGGTAGCGGGGGAGGGGGGTTAACTCCTTAGTTACTAACTGCTAAGGTGATTGTATGTATGTATGTATGTCTTTATTTATATAGCGCCATTAATGTACATAGCACTTCACAGCAGTAATATAAGTGACAATCATATAAATAATAAACATAAATAACACATAAAGGGGAGAAGTGCTTCAGAAATAAAAGTAACATTTAGGAAAGGAGTCCCTGTACCGAAGAGCTTACAATCTAATTTGTTGGAAGGAAGAACGTACAGAGATCCTAGGAGGGCGTTCTGGTAAGTGCGTCTGCAAGGGGCCAAGGATAATGTATGAGGTGTTAATTATCAGCCATGGAGCTACTCATATTCTTCCTTAAGCAAGTGTGTTTTAAGGGTCTTAAATGTGGATAGAGAGGGTGCTAGTCGGATATTGAGTGGAAGTGCATTCCAGAAGTGTGGGGCAGTCAGTGAGAAAGGTTTAAGGTGGTAGAGGGCATTAGATACAAAAGGGGAAGAGAAAATACATCCTTGAGCAGAACTCAAGAATCGGAATGGTGTACTGCTGCGGCACAGTTTATTCGAGCATTTGCCCGTTCTGTGCCGCAGCAGTAGCCTGGCGCGCGCCCGAGTGTGACGGGCGCCCGCCGAAGCAGCGGAAGAGCGCCCTCCGATCGGGGCGCTCTCCCTACCGCTGCCGGGTCCGCCGGGTCCCCCAGAACCCCCTGCCGCTGTCCCGCGATCGCCCTCCCTCGGGGAGCCCCTGGACACGCGTGCAGCGGGCGCACGCTCCCGATGACGCGTGACCGCGCGTCTATGACGCGCGGCACGCCGAGGGGCGGCCACTAGCAAGCCGGGAGATTTCCCGGCTTGCGGTACCGACCACACTTCAATAAAGTGTGTCGGTAGTGTATATCGAGAAATTAGGGCTGAGATGTAAGGAGGAGCAGAAGAATGTAAAGCTTTAAAAGTGAGGAGGAGAATTGCATGTGTGATACAGGATTTGATAGCAAGCCAGGAGAGGGATTTCAGCAGGGGAGACGCTGAGACAGATTTTGGAAAGAGTAGAGTGATTCTGGCAGCAGCATTTAGAATAGATTGTAGGGGAGACAGGTGAGAGGCAGGAAGGCCAAACTGGAGGAGGTTACAGTAGTCGAGACAGGAGAGAATGAGGGCCTGAGTCAGAGTTTTGCAGTCGAACAACAGGGGAAAGGGTGTATCTTGGAAATATTGCGGAGGAAAAAACGACAGTTTTTTGCTACCTTTTGATTATGAGAAGAGAATGTGAGAGAGTAGTCCAGTGTGACCCCTAGGCAGAGTTCTTGGGCTACTGGGTGAATGATAGTACTTCCAACAGTAATGTGGAAGGAGGAAATAGGGCCAAGTTTGGGAGGAAGAATGAGGAGCTCTGTTTTAGTCTGTACAGCAAGTGTAAGGTCAGGGTCGAAAGGTAAATTTGTGTGTCATCAGCATAGAGGTGATATTTGAACCCAAGAGATGTGATTATGTCACCTAGAGAGAGTGTATAAAGAGAAAAAGAAGGGGTCCCAGGCCAGAGCTCTGGGGTACCCCCACAGAGAGATCGATAGAGGAGGAGGTGTTAGCAAAAGAGTCACTGAAAGTATGATGGGAGAGGTAAGAGGAGATCCAGGATAGAGCTTTGTTACAAATGCCAAGTGTATGAAGAATGTGAAGGAGAACAGGGTGGTCCCCTGTATCAAATGCTGCAGAGAGGTCGAGTAATATGAGCAGAGTGTAATGACCTCTCTCTTTGGCAGCATGGAGGTCATTAGTTATTTTACTGAGGGCTGTTTCAAAGGGGATGGTGGCTATTAGTTTGTTTTTGGAATGTAATGTTACTGCCCATGGAGGACATGGATTCGTTGATGAGGATGGCCTTCATCCTGGCAGGGGTAAGTAGAACTTTTGCTCAAGGGTAAGTAGAACTGCTGGCTACATAATGTTTTTTTTCTAATGGGCAAATTAGCTATTATCTGGATAATAGTTACTTTCCCATTACTATACTGTATGTGTTGGGTTTGAGGGGATAGTTGGGGGTAGAGAGGGTGGGTAGTAGGGTGCCCATTCATTGCTATTGGGGTTATCTATGCTCGCATTGAGGGCATAGGTAATCACACTTGGAATCAATGGGTGTATTGGCTAGTATTGGGTTTTAATGTTTATTGTGGATAGCGGGGGTGGGTGAAGGTGGTATTTGGCCCATGGTGGGTGTTTATGCCTACCGGGTGGATAGCGGGACGGGTTAACCCGTTCATTACCTTTGCGGTAGTAACCGCTAAGGTAATGAACGGGTTAACTCAGCCCACAACCCTCCTGCAAGGCCTAAACACCCACCACAGGCCAAATACCACCTTCACCCACCCCCGCTATCCACAGTAAACTGTAAACTAGTATTTAACCCCTTCATTGCATTAGCAGTTAGTCGTTAAGGTAATGAAGCTGCCTTTAAATGTATTTTTATTGCATTGGATTGAAGCTGGGTATCTCTGGGGCTGGTATTAATGCGTATCAAATCCGGAGACTACCGGCTTCAATCAAATACAGGAAAAATAAAAAAATGAATTCTAAGTCCTATCGGAAATCGCATCTCGCCACCCTTGGGGTAGCGAGATGAAATGTGCGAGTAGTTCACTAGTTGAGAGCCTTGATGTTTTCATCAGAGCTACTAGAATAGGGTGATTTTCTCAAAAACGCGAGTTGGAGCTGTTTTTCAGCTCCCCCTTGGTGTGTTTGAACTACCGCTCGGGGAGATGCACTTCCCGAACGCGTTTGGCAGGTCATCTGGGCTTTCTGAGTAGCTACCTTGCCAAATCGTCATGAAGAAATGTGACGTTTGGAAAACTCTATAAACTATAAATTCACTTATAAAGAATCCTCATGCTAGTCCATTGAAAGGCATCACAACCTATGACAAACCTACACTTCTGCTGATTCAATACAGCTACTAGAACTTTGAATCATGTACAGTACAATAAAGTTATTGTATTCAATTCATAATGATATTGCCTTCAATATTACAGTAATTAGTAATACCTTCGTAGGAAATTCTGCTAGGTGTTGAAGGCCTTTCTGGGACTGAAGGATTTAATGGACCATTAACTGAAGAACTGTACAGAAAGCAGTATAGTAACTGTGGAGGAAAAAATTAACATTATGCTAAAGAAGTGCACGGAGCAGACCAATATAAAATTATACAGGCTAAGCATTGATTTTTAACTGATATGTGAAAGCCAAGTGAGTTCATCCCTTAGGAATGGCAAAACATTCAAAGTATAAAGTATTGCATGATTTGTAAGCTTGATTGATTTTTTTGAAGTACAAGCACAACAAAGAATGTATATCACACGCTAAAAAAGCACCATCTGAAGCTAACACAGAGAGGGCTCTTCTTCACAGGGTTGCTAAATGTATTCTAACATTTATCTGTTACCAGGCAAAGGTCAATGCCTCTTGTTCAGTAGTAAATTACAGTTTTGGAAAAGAGCTGTCCAGCATGCAACTGTGCTTACTATGCTTGCTTTGAACATAGGCTTCCATTAGCAGAAATGTAATTGACTGTTTCCAAGTGGTTTCCCTGTGATAGTGAATGGCAACTCAGTTTCGTAACCTCAGATCATGAAAACCCTCTTTCAACTAAAAAGTTGCTTTAAATGTGAAACATTTTTAATGGAGAACTCTATCTTTAAAAGCATGTTCTGGTAACTGGAAGCCTAACCAGTTCACAAAGAAACACATTTATTTTATCTACTTTGAAGAGATTCAATGTTGATTAACATGTGCACATAATGTTGCTTTGGCATCAAATTGATTGAAGGACCTTTTTTCTCAGCACCTTGGCTTTAAAATTCTCAATGCAAGAACTTTTGGGCAGCATGTCATTAGTATGTTGGGAAGCAGCAATTTCTTGAAAGATGAGCAAAATTAGGGGAAGGGGTTAAAAGTAATATAACCGGTGAAGAATCTGCAATTACAGTAAGTGGAGAAAACACTAAAGCTCAGATGAAAGGCGAGGTTTAGAAAATATATATGTTATAGGATTCCCAGTCGATAGCTTTGTTTGAAGATTTTCTGTAAAATAATCCTACTATTGTCATCATCTTCATTACCATTAGACAATTTAAACGTACTTACGGTAATTGAATCTCTAGTTTGACTGCATAGACTTTCAATGCTTTGCCACACTGGAGATGTGTGTACAACATAAAGGATACTGGTATGGGTGCCAATACTGTATTTACAATTGGATTGAGAATTGGTTAAGTCATAGGCAACAGAAATTCGTTTTTAATAGAGATGTGCGACCCTGTTCCAGTTAGTTTCGCAAAAAGTCTTACAATTGTTTAAAAAAATTTACGAATTTATAAAATGCTGCAGTGAAGGTTATTTGTCGATTCACAAATTTAAATCTTTATAGATTATTTGGGAATATTAGCATCATTTGCAACATTTTCCAAAATTCGCCGAAATCGGCAATATTGGTCAGTATACATTATGTCCCAATAGTGACCAGCTGTTTTTATCAAATAGTCTTAAAAATTTATATTAAGGTGCTTTCTAAGTAAGATATTTTCAGTTGCAAGCTCTGGTAAAGTTTTCAAATTGTTGAAAAATTGTCCATCCACCAGCAGCAAATATGTATATATACTACGATATTCGTGAACTTGCACAAATGGTTCACTCATCTCTCATCTTTAGTTTAACATATTCAAATTGGACTAGTGCTTTAAGTTCAGTGTGGGGAATAAACAAAGTCCACTCTGACTTTAGGAAAAACAGTCTGTTCAGAGACTTTTTATATTTGCTTCAGCTGTAGCAAGAGTGAAGTTACATATTGTCAGAAGTGATGCTTGATTCATATAAGCACATTGAGGTCTTAGCCCTAAGCAGTCTATGTTATACCCTAAGCAAGGAGGCGTGAATGCATAATTTCACAATGTCATCATGTATTTCAACATTGGACGTCTTACTTGCGTATCTTCGCATCAACATAGTTACTTGTTATACATATTAGCAAATTGTAGCAGTGTAAGCAAAAAATAAAAGATATGATACTAATCTCCCTCTCACCACTCCCCCTCACAAGGCCAACAGCTCCACATCTCTCGTCTAACCCTACAAGTAGGAGTAAGTAAATAAGGAAGTTAGGAAGCCAGGGAGGTACAATATACGAGAACAAAGAAACATCAGTCTATGCCATTTATGATGTTAAGCAAAGTTAAAGTAACCTAGAAAAAACATTCCTTTAATCACATACACAGTTTCACTTCTACCCACAATGCACTGTAAGGCTACGGCCCCAGTGTGCATGTCACAATCAAGACGGTGTGCCTGGCGGCATTCTTTTCCCTGCATCCAAGTGATCTGATGGACTTCAGGCAACAAAGCGGTCTTGACGTCATGTGACTGGTTCCCCCTCATTGGCTGAACCGCCGCCGTGACGTTACAAATGCTCAGCCACCGCGCCAAAATATAAAAATATTGTCTTTTAGAAAAGGTGGTCGCGCATTGCGCTTTCTGCAGGCGAGCGGCGGCAGTGACGGGGGTCGGCTGTATCTTGTCCATGCCATGCATGCCATAGTGTGCGCAGCCTCGAGCAGTGGGGATGAGGCCTCATACAAAGTAAGGGTTTCAAGATTCAAGTTATAGCTATGAAAAACGAGTATGGTTTTGGTTATTCATTAAAAGGGATCTGAAGATATATATGTGTGTGTGTGTGTGTGTGTGTGTGTGTGTGTGTGTGTGTGTGTGTGTGTGTGTGTGTGTGTGTGTGTGTGTGTGTGTGTGTGTGTGTGTGTGTGTGTGTGTGTGTGTGTGTGTGTGTGTGTGTGTACCATAAGTGCTTCATGGCTCTGCAGTGGAGCTGTCAAAGTTTGGTAAACAGAACACAGGGCCATATTTTTAGAAGCTGCGAGTTTGTCATTGTCAAACCATGCATTTCGACATTGTCAGAAGTCAAGGAAAGACAGATTGGGATTGGAGTTTGGGGGTAGTTTATTGGTTTTAATTGGTTGCAATTTCTGAGTAAGTTGTGTTCTGTTCTACTATTTTCTTTTCAATGTTTTGGGTCTTGTCAGTGTGAAAGCTTTTTTGTAGTGTGTCTTTTATTATTATAAAAAAAATTGAACTGTTTTATGTGTATGTTTGGGGAGTGAGTAACATGGAGGGGAGTGTGACTGTGTGTGGGCATGTTAGTGAGAGGAGTGGGCATGAGAGGGGTGAAGCTATGAGGACTGGAGTGGAGGTCTGACTGAGGGGAAGAGAGGAGGGGGGAAGGAGGTCAGGAGGCCTAGAGAGGAAAAGGTAAGGACAGAGAGAGGAGAGTCCAGCAGGGGCTTGCGGATGAGGGGCAGCAAGAGGGCTGTGAGAGGAGGGTGCAGGCAGCAATGGAGAGTGAGTAGCACACTTCTGGCAGAGTCTCTACCTCTGAGGCTCCAGTTGTGTCACCTCCTGCAGCTTGTAGGCGGCCTGTGGAATGGGTGCACAACATATGCTTTGTGACAGAGGAGAAAATGGTCCTGGTTGAGCAGGTGGCCAGACACTGTAACCATCGGTTTGAGCGCTTAGCAGGAAAGAACACCAATAACAGAAGTACAGTGTCAAAATTAAGAATGAAATGTACAAATAAATATTGACATTAACATGTACCATACATTTTCACGTTTCTGCCCCTCCTTACATCTCACCCCTAATTTCTCGCTATACACCATCCCGACTCTTGGTTCTGCTCAATTATGTCTTCTCTCTACCCTCTTTGTATGTAAAGCCCTCTCCTTTCTTAAACCTTTCTCACTACTGTCCCACACCTCTGCAATGCCCTTCCCCTCAATATCCGAATAGCACCCTCTCTATCCACCTTTAAGACCCATCCTAAAACCCACCTACTTAACGAAGCAAATAAGTAGCACCGTGGCTGATACCATACACTTGATACATCGACCATGGCCCCTTACAGACACCTTTACCAGAACACCCTCCTCCTGTCTCTGTACAGTCTCCCTCCTTACCAATTAGATTGTAAGCTCTTTGGGACAGGGACTCCTTTTCCTAATGTCACTTTTATGTCTGATGCGCTTATTCCCATTATGTGTTATTGTATTATTTGTTATTTATATTATTATGTCACATGTATTACTGCCGTAACGTGCTATGTACAGTACATTAAGGGGACCATATAAATAAAGATATACATACATACATACATGTAAAATACATTCATGCTATAGTTCAGTGGCATGGTAGTACATCATACCCATATAATATAGGCATGATAAGCTACTATAGCAGTCAATGGTCACCCTAATACAGAAGAAGCATGAATGTCCAAAACACACAATAACTAAACATATACAACAAGCACCTAAACCCCCAAAACCAAAAATGAAAAGCATTGGCAACCACTGGCTAATCAATTAAAGAAATAAAACCACTAGGCATCCAATCAAATCATTAAAATCACTAGGCAATCAATTACATAAATCATACCACTAGCCAAACAATACATTTAATACATAAAAGCAGTACACAACACAAGTAAGCATTCTTTTTAGGTCCGGGGACCCCCTGCTTCCCGAGATAGAGGCCCCGTTATGGGGTGCCGGTATCTCCTATGCAGTGATATGTCCTGGTCACGTGACGCGGGACATTTACATGAAATGGACCTGAAAACAATGCGGTTCTGCTCCGGAGACCCCTGCTTAGCTACACTAGTATTACAATTTAATTTTTTTTATTTCCGGCAAGATTTGCGCATAGAGGCGTCTCTCTCTCTCTGTAGCAGTATCAACTCGCCAGGTGAACCCATTTCAGAGGGCCAATCATCTCGGCGCCGGCTACTCGCAATGCTTGCATATGTTGCTATCTCAGGTATTCGGGGCTTTCTGCATACCGTGATAGCAACACTGTCAAAAATGGCAAATTAAAAATCGTGGCGATTTTTTTCTATCGGGCTTTACTACATGAGCCCCATTGTCTTTAACTGTACATGAAATGTCTTTAAATATAATGAATAACCCTGTTCATTTAATGTAAACTTGTACTGTTATAATAACTGTGCCCAGGACATACATGAAAACGAGAGGTAACTCTGAATGTATTACTTCCTGGTAATACATTTTATAAACTAATAAATCCCAGAAAGACAGTGCGTAACACAATGGCAGGGTACATTTCTAGACAGTGGTGCCCAGTTAGGTAAAAAAAAAAAAACAATATCATATACAGTTATTGTTTGCAGACATTATTAACCTTTATTGTCAGTGTACTGTATTTCTCCCGCTCCTCTTTCTCTATCCTCCTTTCACAATCTCCCCCCTCTCTCCCCCTGTCTATCTCCACGCTTGGTCTCTCTGCCTCCCTCCCCCCCCCCTCTCTTTGCAGGCTTTCCTTTCAGTGATTTTCATAAGAGTTGGTTTCTTTTAGCTATAAATGTCTGTATGCTGTTTTCTTATAACCTTGTGGATGTTATTGGTCATTGTGGCATCTGATTGATCTTGCCCTAAATAGAAGCTAGAGTAGTACAGTACTGTACCTTCTTTGTCATTGGAATGAGCTTCAATGACATTGTAAAGACCTATTTCACTGTTCAAAAAGAATACACCATTTTGTTCATTGGAACAATTAAAGGCATTTAAATGTCTTAACTCATGCCGAGCTAATCACATTTATAGTCAATTATTTGCCAACATTCACAGACCTTGTCCTACTTTGTTTGACCAGGAACCTCATCGGAATCCTTCTGACATGGTATATATTCTGCAAGTTACTTTTTAATGGCTTTTAAATGCTCTGAAACAGCTCTTTTGATTCGAATTTATACACAGTAATACAACTTTTGTGATGCATTTAGGTACAATTAATAAGCATAGTAAAAACAGATAAACCGGCGCCTAAAGGAAATAAAAATCTGACCAAATAAAGTCCAATTCAAAAGGCTTCTTTGTCTGAGTCACTTTCCTCCAGAGCAAATGGTACCGACCTTCTGACCAGTATGGCCACTCCTCTTTTCTTCACACGTGCTGATGCAAAGAACACTGAAGAGGAGGTTCTGTCTCAAAATCCGGGTTGATCTTGTTTCCTGAAATGAGTTTCCTCACAATGCTCTGCATATGCCCCCTTCAGTGCTCCCACGGTGGGTTTGGCAATTGGGAAAACACCTCTCAAAGCTGGCTGTGTGCTCCACTGTGTGCGCCTGCTTCAAACTCCTGCAATCAGTAGCACTGTACTACTGATTGCAGAAGTTTGAAGCAGGAGCACACAGTGGAGCACACAGCCAGCTTTGAGAGGTGTTTTCCCAATTGCCAAAACCCACCGTGGGAGCACTGAAGGGGGCATATGCAGAGCATTGTGAGGAAACTCATTTCAGGAAACAAGATCAACCCGGATTTTGAGACAGAACCTCCTCTTCAGTGTTCTTTGCATCAGCACGTGTGAAGAAAAGAGGAGTGGCCATACTGGTCAGAAGGTCGGTACCATTTGCTCTGGAGGAAAGTGACTCAGACAAAGAAGCCTTTTGAATTGGACTTTATTTGGTCAGATTTTTATTTCCTTTAGGCGCCGGTTTATCTGTTTTTACTGTGTTTTCTGGTTTGTGTCACCTATTTTTCCTGGCTGCCTTCACCTCAATATTTAGGGGGGTATTTATATTTATTAGTTGTCTAATTGTCACTAATTTTTCATTATATTGCATTAGCGCTGTTCCCACTGCCCTTCCCCTTTAACAATTAATAAGCATACTATTTACAAGCTTAACGGAACATAATTTGGCCAATAATTGATAGAGAAGGATTTAGGACGGATTGTAGATAGCTGAGTTAGCAAAAGTGCACAGTTTCAGGCAGCAGCTAGAGAGACTAATAGGACATTACATGGATTCAATTGAATATAGAATGAAAGGAGCACAGCATAATATTATCCCCGTAAATATCTCTACTGAGACTACACCTTAAATATGGGGTCAAGTTTTGGGCATCTTACTATAAAATAAAATGGAATTGGAAGAGTTACCAAACTGGTTAGGGAGATGACACATTGAATGATTGATTAAAGACTATATACATTTGGTTTGTTTTAAGCAGATATAAGGCTACTATTTAAAAATATAAAATGGGTCAATACAAAGACACTTATAATATAACTTTTACCCCAAGGGCTACACCATTACCAGGTGTCATCCATTGATTTTAGAGGAGAGGCAATTTCAACAGCAGTAAAGTCTATTCCTTCTAGATATCATCACGTTCATATTCCTGATCCTCCATGTCACTATCATCAGCATCATAACTTAAAATGATAAGTTAATTCTCACAGAAATTAGAATGCTCTCTAAATTGTTTTTTTTTGCGCTATTTTAAACTAAGAGTATTGTTCATCCTAATGAATTCCAACTTCCCCACTGTAATGGAGTGCTCACCACAAACAAGGCGTGACCACGAGGCTGAGGTGGGGATATATATAAACACCAACCCACAGCCACGTGGGCGCGTCTGGGGTGTAGAATGGTTGAGGTAGCCGGGTCTGGGTTGGAGAGGTAAGGATAGTCAGAGATACTTGCCGAGGTTGGGGTTGGAGAGATGCGGATCGTTGCAGGTACTTTAGCCGTGATCTGGATTGGAGAGGTGCAGCTCGTCGTGGTACTTTGCCGAGGTCAGGATTGCAGAGGTGTCGATCGTCGTTGTTAGCCGGGGTCAGAAGTGTAGATGAGCAGAGTCCAGAGGAATAGCCAGGGTCAGGAACAGAGAAGCTAGGAACTGTACAAGACAAGACTGCGGAGGCAAGGGTAGCAGTGAACACTTCACACATAGGAAGGTTTATTCTTAGCCGATTTGTGATTGTGACGGCTGAGCATATAAAGGAGAGAGGTACCAATGAGGAACAGGTTGGATGAGGCGTGTCTGTAAGGCAGGGCGTGATAGGCTGAAGGGATGCAGGAGACAGGTGTGGGCAGGATCCCTGATGGCGCCAGATGACGTGACTCGTGCACACGCTGATGCACACCGTGTGTGTGTGCTGCGAGCCGAAGACATCAATGTGTGAGCGGAGTCTGGTGGCGGGCCCGGAGGGACGCGTATTTACTTCAGCGGGGAGTGCGCGCGTGACCATAGCATGGTGGCTGGTCACAGGAGGAGGAAGAAGAGCGTTACGGTTGAGGGGTGGAGCTGGGGTCCCGAGCACAGGTTGGGGTAAGCACCGGGTGCGCCGAGTGCGTCGAGTAACCACGGATCCTGGCACCAACTGCTTAATTACACTGAAGGAAATGATAACTGGAATGATAAATCATTATTTAAAGGCATTTATGTCTATGCCTTTTGAGAGATAGAGGAACACAGTTTGTTTTTAAATCCCGAATCTAGCATTGTAACGATAACATACTGTCCAGATTTAAACATGCATGTGACCCTTGTATGGCATAGTTCCAGGAGGCCGCGGCAGGCACAACAGTGCCAGTAGTGTCAGGAGGTGTCTGCTGCTACTGTTTTGCCAGTCTTAGAGAAACAGAGATTGGTTGGATTGGGCTTCAAGCAGGTAGTTCTCCCACCTCCTTAAACACCCAATGTCATGGTGGGGTAATCTGGTCTATGTGATGCAGTAGTGGTGAGGGACATGATCGGTGTCCACCTTGGTGATGACTACACTGCAACACCATATGCAATGCAATCACTGTGATGACTGGGAGAGGTGCAGTTGGCAGTCCTCTTTGCATCATCATCTTCCTCTAGACACTCTGGGTCTCCGGAGGGGAGGGGTGTTTTAGTCTGTGGAACACTGTCTGCGTACATACTGTATATGCTATACAATGTCCTTCCCTCTCTCTCTTTTTTTTTCAGTACTAGGACTAGAACTAGTACTTGGACACATTGCATTATACAACCAATCCAGTGTACGCTGTATATACTGTAGTATCAACAACACATGTTCAAAAGGAACTAAACACCGTTTTTGACTACTGTATATGAAACAATGTGTCACGCTGTGAGATAGTGTGAACTGGCAGGTCTGCATGCATGCTGTACACTCTCCCCTCTCTCTTTGTTTATTTATTTTATTTTTATTTTCCCTCTCTCCCTCAATACTTTATACATTGTTGTAAATAATAGACCAAACAGTGTACTGGGGTGGTTTTTTATTGTGGGCCAAATGTCTACTTACATATATCATGTAAAAAATGCATCTCTATCACTAAAAGTAAAATAAAAAAGGCTACTATGGGCAATTGCTGACCGAGAAACAAGTGCTGTATGTACTGTACATGCATCACACTTTATCATCCAAACACTAGCATGCACATATGACACACTAGCACAGCGGTGTTCAACTCCAGTCCTCAAAGCCCCCCTCTCTCCCCCCAACAACAGGTCAGGATATCCCAGCTTCAACACAGGTCCTCAATCAGTGGCTCAGTCGAAGACTGAACCTCTGATTGAGCCACCTGTGCTGGAGCAGGGACTGATTGAGCCACCTATGCTGAAGCTGGAATATCCAGAAAACCTGACCCGTTGTTGGAGCATGAGGATTGGAGTTGAGCACCCCTAGACTAGTCTACATTTCGAGGTTTCTTTAATGCTTAATAATAAAAACACCTCAACACTAATATACCAAAATATAAAAGAGCACTTACATTGTTGAGGCCCTTTTTTTAATTTGTATAAATTAGGGAGTAGAATGAAAATAAAATAAAAACGTTTACAATTCAAACGTTTGTACATGAGCTCGTGAACCCAAAAGTTCAACCTGTTTATTTAAAAAAATGAATCTGAAGATGAGCCTCAGGTTATGGCTCATCCTTTTCTTGGATTTGAAAACGTATTCCAAAGTTCAACTCACAGTTCAACTCGAACTCCAAATTGAGAATGTTTGAATTCGGAACCAACAAACATTCTCATCCTAACATACAACGTATATCTGGTAACCTTTCTTACATGTCTGTAAGCTTCCAGGAAGCATACTATACAAAATCATACACTGGAGACATGAAGCTGGAAAATCACGCAATAACAAAAATATACACAAATGACATGTGTTGGATTATTGTGCACCCATTTTATGCAGATTTTGAACAAATATGAACAGTTGCATATTTTGGAACAGAAACACTCATCTCCTCTACCTTAATAATTTTGTGTATTTAAAGACATCATTCTATAGGATTTTCAACACATTAACAATGAGAAAGTACGAAAGCAGGTAAACAATAGGTAACAATTGGCGGCATCTGTTTCTGTGTCTAAACACATTCAGAGCAAGATTCTGAGTGCATCCGAGCCAAGGTAAAGGGCTCTTATTTTCAAAGTAGCTTTTTTTTTTTTTTTAAACATACTTAAAGACATGGTTTAATTCATTCTTTCATATGGGAAGGACATGCCTCTGATCTTCCAGCACCGTGTCAGTCGTGTCTTCAATTTTGGCCCATTCAACCTGTTTGTGGGAAATTAGAGAATAAACTCAATCAACATCTCCGTGAATGGGTCTCTTCTATCACAATATGTCCACACACTGGGTATGTCCTTGTAAAAAATAAAAATCAAGGAATAATAACACTGTACATAGTGATGGGGATCAAATGAATTGCCAGCCATTTGCTCATCAAAAATAAATATAGGGACTCAAGGCTAAATGGTTTAATAGAAAATCTAATTATTTTCAACATTGTTTGTAGTCTTTTATCTGTTTCCTGTTATGATTTGATAAAACATTTTGTAAGCTCGGGAATATAGTTTAACCATTTCTGTATGTTTTCTGAACCTTGTTTAAAAAAAAGCTACATAAAAACAGTTACATAAAACTTGGTGCAGAATGGAATATTTATGAATATTTTCATACCCAGTTGAAAGCTGTTACCACTTGGTTTTACCTTTACAAATAAGTTCTACAGCTAACTAATTTACCAACTTAATTAGCGATAGCAGTATTTTACTACAGTAAACTATTGTACAATTGAATACTAACACTGCATCACTGTACTGTACGTCTTTTTTACATTTCAGTTTTAATTTATTCTCTATTAAACATAGAGAAGGCACATTCTAATTAACAGAGATGTCAACCTAATATGGGCCATTTCACTATTTATTTAGCAATTCTAGCAAAAAATGTCAATGTTTGTTTCTAGGGATTATCAGATGGAATTAGACAAATCTGCCAGTCTGAATGACTTTCAATATCAATATAAACAAACATTTGTAATTATTTCTACGTGCCAAACTCTAAAATGTATATGGACCTGCCATGCAAAGATGTGTACATGCCAAATAAAGCCAGGGTTTTTTTTCTCTCCAAGGCATCACCTACTGAATCAACTGATAGCATTCAGCCAAGAAGCATTCAATATTATATGTCTAAACCAAGACCTGAAGATCTCTGAATAATAGCTGCATACAGATGCATAGTGCATTTAAAGCTCTGTGCGTACTGTATGATGTTGTTTATGGATTTGGTTCCATTTACTTAATTGGGGATGAATAGAACCAGGTGAACAAAGGGGGTTGTTGGAATAACAGAAGTGTAAAAAGGAGATCTAAATGGACTCATACCCTATGTCACCTTTATATATATTTCTTTCAGTTTTTTATAAGGAATCATTGTACTAAAAAGATAGTTAAAATCAAGGACAGAACATGGAACACAGACAGAGCCCAATGCTACTTTGGGGGTATATAAATTAGGAGCTTACTGGTTTTCTCTGTTTTACTAAAAAGATAGGACAGATAGAAGGTAAAATATTGAATCTAATCTTCACTAAGAGCAACTTCTAAAAGTGTTTTTCTTTGCCTGAATATCAATGTAATTACTGTATGCAAATAGGAATACGTATACTTTTTATTGCAATCGTACATAATTGCATTTTTATGAAATGTATGTTTATGCTAGTCTCTGGTTTGTGTTTGTTTAAATTCCATATACTGTATATAAGGAGAAAGGAATCGTGTTAGTCCAGCAAAAAATAACAATTGCCAGTTTTTTACGTTAAAAAAACAAAAACAAATAAAAACTAAATAATAGATTGATATTACCATCATTTACTACATTGCAACTTTATATCATTCTATATGGACAAACACCAAACATACTTATAACGTCAAAGGTGAAATATTAGTTATACCAGCGTTAGATAGCAATAGCATTTGTAACTTAGAAACGTTTAGTTTACATTTAGATACATAACATTAAGTACTGTAATAACAGACTGTAAGAAAAGGAGGTATACAATTGGCAAAAATAAGATGATCAGATTGAAGTATATACATTCATTATATAAAAAATACATAATTGATATAGTTCATTTACATGTTAAGATGCCTTGGTGTGTTACAGGTTTTTCAGTAACAAAATGTTTTACTTTGGGTCAATGGGCCATATTTTCTCGACAGTGCTGTTCTATAAAACATCTCACTGTGCTGGAAGACGACACCTTATGGTGCCCTGAGGAAAGGGCCACGGGCACAAAAATGTTGCACTTTGTAAGTATATGTATCTGAACTGTATCATCTTATGGGACTCTTCTGAGTGATTGTTTTTTTCCTGTATACCCAGTGAGGGATACTCATTAAATAGCAGCTTTTCGGCTGCTTTAAAATTGGCTTTGTTAACAGGATATTTTTTTGTTCTTGAGGTATTGTTGAGTGCTGGTCCATTTTCTTTACTGATATACTGACTTTTGATGCCTAGTGGTAGGGGAACAGGATCTGAGCACTTACCGGATCCAGGTGAGGTAGTCTTCTGCGTTATAGCTAAAATCTCACATTTGGTGTGTGCATATTCTAATTTTTCTTTCTAGAAGACACCTTGTGGCCCAGTCATCCGTTAATGCTGTTTCAAACTTTAGATAGTACATGACGCACAGGTTTTAGCATTGATCTACATTGATGAAAAGCATTTTATGCTGGAGAACACAAGTATGTATGGGAATAAAGATCCACATGGCTTTGTCACAGGATTTTGGTCCACCTTCTTACATTATCCGGTGTGTGTTCAAGAAGACTTTTTTTGTTCTTGGTGTGCAGAATCTAACAAAAATAGATGCAAATTTTGTCTGCATTTATAAATATTCTAAGAACAAAACTATCACTGTAAAATATAGTACTTTAAGTTAAAAAAAAAACGACAACAGTTATAATTGAGGAAGCAATTTATTAAAGCCTTAAATCCCCTTATTTCATTTGAAGCAATGGTAAGAATGTTCCCTTGCTTCCAACAGCCTGGAAGTGCCCTACTTAGAGAGAAGCCTCTTCCCCCTAAAGTATATGCATCTTCATAGGTTTATCTCAAATAAATCCTGATTTAGAAAAAGCATTCTGGAGCAGAAAATTCAACGCTGTCAAGAAAAGAAGCTCAAGAAATCTTAAATTCTTCTTGAAGACACACAAAATACACACATACCATCACCTTCCAGCTTTTAAAAAAAAAAAGAAAAGCTTTTTAAGAAACAAAACCATTACTTTCTTGAAGTACCTGTCACTTCAAAAGTGTCCCACTCTGGTCTTCTCTAGTGATCTTTGGACGGGGAGGAGTAGAATAACAGAAGTCAAAACACTGCGAAGCTCACTGCTTTTCTGGATGCTAAAAGGGTTTTAATCTCAGATCTGTGAAAATTGACACTTCGATGAGCCAAAACAGCCAAAAAGAGCAGCTCGGGAGGGGATATAGGAAACTAAAAAGTAGGAAGGGTTAGGCTGTTGTTGTTCTGTTCAATGTGCTTATCATTCCCCGAGTTATCCCAACCTACTTAGATGCACAATACAAGGTAGGAACGTCTTACGGTATCAGTGTCAATCACCTGCAATTAGCAGCCTTGACTTTAGTCGAACACTTCCACTGGTGCACAGGAGTCATATTTCCATCATTAGAGTTCACTGTATTTGTACACACTAATTGCCACAAAGCCCTTTTACCTCTTTTTCAACCACTTTACTGCTGGAGGGACCTGCGTTGCCTTGCTATGAAATCTCATGATTGCCTCCAGCAGAAAACAGACTAATCACTTAGGCCCCTATTTAATATGTTGAGAAGCAGGGTAACACATAGTTAAAGATGCATTCAAGTCGATGGAAGTTAATACCTGTACATCATTTATTGGGCACCATGTTAAATAGCGTTAGACTTTGAGTTTTTTGGTGTTGTTCTTATGAATTACCCAACATTTTATGATATTTCCATGTGTGATATGAACTGGGTCCTTGCATAAAGCATACGAGTTGCAGCGTGGCTAATACTAAACACGATACATAAAGCTTGGCCCCCTGCAGACGCACTTACCTGAATGCCCTCTTACTGTCTCTTTACGTTCTCCCCACCAAATAGATTGTAAGCTCCTCGGAGCAAGGACTCCTTTTCCTAAATGTTACTTTTATGACTGAAGCACTTATTCCCATGATCTGTTGTTTGTATTATTTGTTATTTATATGATTGTCACGTGTAGTACTAATGTGAAGCGCTATGTACACTAATGGCGCTATATAAATAAAGACATACATACATAAACAACTCTCCACAATAGCTTCTCTCCATACATCTCAGACATGATCTCCAAATACTCCCCTAAATGCCATCTTTGACATTTTTTGCTATGCAAAAGTTAGTAAATAGTTGTGAGGTCCCGCAGTCAGTGTCCACATGAAAATGTAAAGCCTTTTTGACTCTGAAAATTAACGAACGGAATATGTGCAAATGCTACGATGCCTCTCGAATTCCAAAATTAAATGGTGGGAACTTTGGCAAACCAAACTGGGACTGGTTCACACATCCCTAACTATGATTTAAACAGATGTTGTTATTTGAATCCTTAAGATCTGGATACTTGCCATATGAGAGACATGTAATGCCTACAATTAACAATGAAGTTGGAGAAGACTCTACACTAAAATGGGGAGCAATAGGTATATACAACGTGTTCAGAAAACACAGGACCCCTTTTATTTATTATTATCTTGCAGAAAAATCACTACATTTTCATAAAAATGTGACAAATGATAGGTCTGTCACAGTAGATTTTTACATGTAAGAATTATTTGATAATCTAATATTTGATAATCTTCATTGGGGGTGGCATGATGACCTCATCAAGTGCACAGTTACAAAATAGTGTTTTGCGAACAAGATAAGCACGTTATAAAGTGCTGGAGAGAGTGCAAGAATTATGGTCCAAAACGCTTACATACAATGCTTCCTGATAAAGCATGGTTGTTAGGAGGTCTAAAAAATTAATGCATAGAACAATATACCGAGCAGCTGGATCAACACATTATCGATTATGCAATCAGGTAGTGGTGTTCCTGGGCATTTATTTCAGCAGAAAGAGGACGTCTTGAGCACACACGTGAGCAGTGTGTGACATTTTGAACAATGCTTTGAATTTAAACTTTATAGTATCCTTAGTGTTTCAGATAAGATTGATGTTTAACACATTTATGAGCTACAACAGAAACCCTCCTATTTGTTGTTCGATGAACATGAACCCACCGCAGTGTATCTGGTACTTCTTGACATAATACAGGGACATCAATTTAGTTAACATCAGTTGTTTGTCTACATTGTGCTTCTTATATAGTGTTAATCTACATAACAGATTTACAATTGTGCACATTTTCATGGGGATTGAGTGATAAATATATAAGATATGATGAAAAACAAAAGGGGTCCCTTTTTTCCTTTCCAGTGCATATTTATGGATTACATACCATCCTATTTGAAATCTCAATTTTACCTCGCTTCCTACCTTTATGAAATATACAGTAAGTGGCAACCACAAGAAGACATTTATATGAACATGAAAATAACGTCGACATCTATAAATAACTTTAGCAATCAATGCATATTTCACTAGCCCACAAATTAGTTTGTTAAGCACTTTTTTTTTTTAAATCTCAATTTGTAAAACTAAAATGTTCTACTATAAGTTTATGTAATAGGGTGTCCTACAAAACTTCATGTCAGAAAATTGCTTAACATTTTTGAAGCCTGAAGCTATTACTGCATAGGAAAGGAATGCCTTAAGGCACCAAAGGTGTTAACATACAACTTAAATACCCTGCAAATAAAACACAAAGTATAACATCCATATACTGTATAAGCAAATATTAAATACTTTGTAGTAGTGGCTAATTCTATATATGCCAAAAGGGCCGCCGACAGGGGGGTTCAGCCGGGACTGCTGTCCTGGGCCCAGCCAGTCAAGGGGCCCGGCCTCCCTGGAGACAACCCTACAGTTCTCTCTCTGTGCAGGTGGGAGGATTGGACCCTGGCTCCACCCCCGTCACGCGTCCCGTGACAAGACTGGTGACGCCCATCACGCTACAAGGCTGGGGGACACTGCACGCCCAGCGCTTAGGCACTGCCCCGTGAAGCGTCCCGTGATGAAACGGGTGACGCAGGTCACGCTACCAGGCTGGGGGATACCGCACGCACTGTGCTCAGGCTCCTCCCCTGTGATGTCACGGGTGATGCGCATCGCACGCGGATTACACGCAGACGCCGCACGGCCCTCGAAAGTCTTGCTCTCAGCAATTATGCTACACCTGCTCTTCTCCCCGCCCCTGCTTATCGGTGGACTGAATACATCTGAGGGGCGGTTTCCATTCATTACCTTACAGCCTTGTACCAACCTGCTATTGGTTACCTGCTCTATTTATGCCGACCAAGTCCTCCACACCAGATGCATCACCGTTCACACAGCTTTTAGGCACAGCATGGGACTAGCAAAGCAAGTCAAACATGTCTGTGAGTGGACCAAAGCTAGTGTGTGCACATTTGCATGTCATTTCCCAGAATCCCTTGCTGCAGTGGGAGCACTGTATGCTAGGTGATAATGGTTGAAAGGCAAAGGTGCAGACCTGTCTTAGACATGTGAATGTGCTCACAAGTGATATTCTTTATTGGCTATATGCTAACGGTGGAGGTTTTTTGTTGCCTTTTTCACCCACCATAACTTAAAATATACATACATATATATGGGGGGGAAGGTTCTCGACAGGTTGCCAACATGTGGCTGGGGGCCTCTGGTGGAAATTTTAGTCCTGGGCCCTGGGAAAGCTGTCTGCACCCCTGTATTCCAAGGCAGTCATTTTGGCCATTTGCAGCTGTAAATAGGCATAGGGGCCTATGCACTAAGCTCCAATAAGCCACATAACGGGCCTGTATCTCTGGAAGCAGGGGATCCCCGGACATGAAATCAACGCGGTTCTGCTCCGGAGACCCCCTGCTCATCTACACTATTAATAAAATGTACATTTTAAAAACATTATTTTTGGCCAAGATGTGCGCAGGGAGAGGCGTCTCTCTCTCTCTGCAGAAGATAGAACTCGCCGGGAGAGCCCTTTTCAGAGGGGCGATCTTCACGTCGCCGTCTACTCACCATTTTTGCAAGTGTTGCTATCACTGGTATTCAGGGCTTTCTACATACCGTGATAGCAACACTGTCAAAAATGGCGATTTAAAAACAATGTCGATTTTTTTTTTAATCAGACTTTAGTGCGTAGGCCTCATAGTTTTCAATAGGGGTTTTCGACCGAAAACTGCCTGAACTGCCTCTTTGGCGTATAAACAATAAAGCCCTCAGACTCCTATACATCAAACTGCGATAACCTAAAAATGTAGTATTACCACAAAAAAAGGTGATATTTTTATAGTGCCGGTATCTCCTATGCATTTTATTCCCACGGTCATGTGACGCGGGACATTTAAATGCATAGGATATACCGGAACCCCATAACGGGGCCTGTATCTCGGGAAGCAGGAGTCCCCGGACCTCAAATCAATGCGATTTTGCTCCGGAGACCCCCTTGCTCATCTACACGTGTATTAAATGTTATATTAAAACATCTGCTACTCACAATAAACATTAAAAACACAACAACACTAATACCCACCTCCTCTACCCAAACATGATTGACACCAGAGGCCGTGGGTGTCCAAGTGTCCTCAGGTGGTCCCTATGGGTTTCTGGGGGTCCTCAGGTTGTCCCTGCGGGTGTGTGGGGGCCCTTGGGTGGTCCCCATGGGTGTCTGGGAGTACTCATGTGGTCCCCATGGGAGTCCGTGGGTCCTCCGTTGGTCCCCGCAGGGGTCTTGGGGCCCTCGGGTGGTCTCCGCAAGTCCCCACTGACCCGCGGTACAAATCCTGTGGCAAAAAAAAAATGTGCAACACATTGATATAAATAATAGCTATTACCCAGATATGGATAATAGCTCATTTGCCCATTATAAAATATTAGCCAGCCACCATAAATAAAGTAAATAAACCTTTCAACTTACCCCTGCCATCTTGAAAGGCGTCCTCATCCGCATACTCCAGGCCCATGTCCTCCGATACCAGAAAGAATACAATAAACAAATACAATCTAATGACCCCTAACTCCTTAGTCACCTTAGCGGTTAATAACCGCTATAGTAATTAAGACGTTAACCAACCCTTCCCCGCTACCCACCCGGGATGCCTAACCACCCACCGGGACCACTATACCCACCCTCTACCCATTGATTGGCATAGTTGTACATCATACCCATATAATATGCGCATGATAAGCCACTATAGCAGTCAATGGTCACCCTAATAAAAAAGCATGAAGGCCCAAAATGCACAATAATAAAAGATATACACAAGCACCTAAACAACACAATTCAATAAATAATAGCACTAGCCAACCAATTAAATAAATAAAATCACTAGCCAACCAATTAAATAAATTAAAGCACTTAGCCAACCAATCAATGTAATAAAAGCACTAACCAACAAAACAATTAATTTATTTGAAACACTAGCCAATGAAACAATTAATGAATTTAAACCAGTAGCCAACAAAACAAATAATTAATTTAAAACGCTAACCAATCCTAAAATGTATTCAAAACAAGTCATCCAAATTCCAAACAATTGAATCCAAACAATAAAAACAAAAAGAAAAAATTACAATCAATGGAAAACAAGCATTTGCGTTAAAAAAATATTTTGGCTGTCACTGTGTTTATCTGTACCCTAAAGGGGCAATCACAAACATAAAAATAAATAAATACAATGAAAAAACCTGAAAAAAAGACATTTACATAAATTCAATATTTCTCTTACCTTTAGAAGTCTTCACCCTCCGAATCCCGTTATATCTGCAAGCTCTCGTACCGCAACGTCATCACCCGCAATCCAACGCCATCCACCTTGAAGACCAGCATCAGGTAAAAACAAATCTTCTTTCTTTTATCTTCTATCACCGTCTTTTTTCTTCATCTGTCATTGTTTTCTTCTTTTCTTTAATCTTCTTTATGTCAATCCAAAACACCATGGTAAATCCAGAACAGGATGTTCTCATGTCGGCTTCTTGCGGTAAAATGAGATGTACAGGCCTTATATATGACCAGTGAAAACAAATTTTATGGTCAGATGGTACAGCTCCAATCCGATTGGATGCTGTATCATGTGCCCGCCTTTTTTTTTAAGGATGTGATGTCATCTCCAAGGGAGGTACGTCACATCCTTAAAACCACATAGCTATATCACATGTATTAAAGCCAATAGGATTGAAGACCATCCCATTGGTTGCTGTAACATGTGATAGGTCACATTAGTTCAAAAGGATGTGATGTCACTTTAAGGGATGATGTCACATCCTTTTGAACTAATGTAACCTATCACATGGTACAGCAAGCACCCGAGGCTCCCCAGAAACCCGCGGGGACCACCCAAGGCCCCCAGACACCTGCGGGAGCCACCTGAGGGCCTCCAGACACCCACGGGGAACACCTGAGGACGCCCGCGGCCTCTGGTATCAATCATTTTGGGATAGAGGAGGTGGTATTAGTGTTTATTGTGGGTAGCAGGGGTGGGTGAAGGGGGTATTTGGCCCATGGTGGGTAGCAGGAGGAGTTAACCCCTTCATTGCCTTAGCGGTTAGTCGCTAAGGTAATGAAGTTGCCTGTAAATAAATTTTTATTTCATGGGATTCATGCCGGGTTCACAGGTGCTTATATTAATGGATATAAGCTCCGGAGACTCCCGGCATCAATCCGATGCAGAAAAAATGCAAGTCCTCTCTCGCCGCCTCTCGGCAGCTTCTCACCAGCCTTACGCCAACTTTTCCTGGCGTGAGGATTTTGGGAGAAACTCGCCATTCTAGAGCCGTGATAGGCCTCGATAACCTAATCGCAGCTACTAAAATTGCACGAGTTTTAGAACCTGCCGATAAGTGGCTTTATCGCCGCTCACCCGGCGATCTGTTTTTGACTGCTGAAAACTTTGGCGATTCATTCCGTTATCGCCCACTTATAAAGGCTTACTGAATCACAGTAGGCATTTTGGCTGATAAGTGCTCGATAAGTGACTTATGAATGCATACAGCATAGGCCCCATAGCGTTCATGCTGCGTAACAGATGCGGTATACATAATTCTCTATGCACCACTTGCCTGCACAGCAAGCTCTGCTGACTGAGACCCGGTGGATTTAACTTATCAAAAATTCAATCAGAAAGTTTGCTGAAGAAAAGTCCTCCTTGGCGCTGGTCCTCAGAGTAGATGTGATAAACAGTGATATAGGAAACAACCAAAATAAAACAGGGAAAACCTTCTATTATAAGAACTCTAACAAAACCACCACTTATGCGATAATGTGAATATTATCAAAACATAAAAAACATAAATAATTGCTGTGCTTGTGACTTGTGCCCTTTTAAATCCCCTCCAGGACTGGTATTGGGTTGACGTAAACAGTACTCACTGGTATAACTAACTACAGCTGCAGCGGCCGTTATTCAAACACTTCACGCGTTGTGTATATCGGAATACTGATGTCATGACGCAGGATTTATTCTTACCGCCGTAAGACACAAGTGTGGCGAGAGCAGAAAATGGCATTTTAGAGTTCTGGTTTTTAAACACCTGAAATTGACACAGTAGCACAGTACTGTACACATTGCAATTCATTCATTTAATTGCACCCAAAGAAACAGAATCCATGAAATTCAACAAAGCAATCGCGATAAGCGCGGGTGCCTGGGGCGATTTGCCGCGTTAATGTCGCGTGGAGTACAGCAGAGCACACGAAATCGGCGCCGTAATTTGTTTGAATAACGGTTGCTGCAGCTGTACATGTTGTGATCCAAGGTTAATATGAATTCAACAAACAAGTGTGGTAAATAGGTAGAAGGAATGTATCCTAAATACTTAGCTCCAAATGGCCATGGATAGAAGGAAATGCCCATGGCCATGGATAGAAGGCATGGATATGTAAGAGGAAAAGATCATTCTCATTGTACAATAAAGTATTAAACAATTTATTACAACATAAAATGTAGAATCTAGTGGAATCTCGCTCACAAATTTTGAATAAGAAAAAATGCACATGTAGATCAATAAGATCAAGGTGCTGGTGTCTTTGGCGTCAGGTGGGGCATCAATCAGGAAGTGTCGGACATCTCCTTGGAGACACCGGATATGCCCCAGAGTGTGGGGAACTGTGTAGGCACCTTTGGGAATATGTGTTAGGGATACGAATAAGTTAAATTGACATAAAAACGTTTAAACATTTGCAAGCTTTTGAGAATCAACCCTTATGTTCCTGGGGAATGTAGAAACATTATAGGCACTGCAGTGAACTTGTAACAACATACCCGTGTTTAAAATATACTGTATGCTTTCCTGATAATTGATGTATCTTCCTTATTGTAGCGTTATTTCATATCTTATACTATATTAGTGAAAGCACTGTACTGTATGCCTGCCTGGATGTCCGGTGTCCCTAGGGGAAATCTCATTGGTCCCTTGGGCCGCCCGCCCCCGCACACCTCTCATTGGCCTGAGGCGGAGTGATGGGCCACACACACACACACACACACACACACACACACACACACACACACACACACACACACACACACACACACACACACACACACACACACACACACACACACCACAGCAGCTCTATACACACACACACACACACACACACACACAACACAGCAGCTCTATACACACACACACACAACACAGCAGCTCTATACACACACACACACACACACACACACAACACAGCAGCTCTATACACACACACATACAACACAGCAGCTCTATACACACACACACACACACAACACAGCAGCTCTATACACACACACACACACACACAACACAGCAGCTCTATACACACACACACACACACACACACAACACAGCAGCTCTATACACACACACACCCCCTCTGTCCGCCCCCCCCCCCACCATCACGTGCGCCGCCCTGCACTGGCTCCGGACGGGAAGCGCGGCCCTCCTACCCCAGCCGCTCCCTTACCTCCCCGGCGCTACCACCCGCTCAGGTAAGTCACTGTGTGTCCCGCCTCAGCCTCAGGCCCACTGCGCATCCCGCTTCAGCCTCAGGCCCACTGCGCGTCCCGCCTCAGCCTCAGGCCCACTGCGCGTCCCGACACAGGGCGCTTCCTACCGCCGCTCAGCCGGATGCCACATCGAGCGGGCGCCGGGGGGGGGGGAGCGCGAGTCTCAGGCCCACACAGGGCGCTTCCTGCCGCCGCCTGCACGCCTCACTCAGCAGGACGGCACATCGGGGGACCAAGCGGGCGCCGGGGGGGGGGGAGCGCGAGTCACGGGGAACGGGGGGGGGGCGAGCCGCGAGTCACAGGGAACGGGGGGGGTCACGGGGGGGGGAAGTCACGGGGAACGGGGGGGGGCCACCAGCCGAACCAGCAGGGGGATGGACGCACTGAGGAGGGGGGGAAATGCCCATACATAAATTATGACAATACATATGCCCACTGCTCTCCACCCCTCCCCACTCCCCTTTCCCCCCCCCCACTCCCCTTCCCGTCCCCACTCCCTTTCCCGTCCCCCACTCCCCTTTCCCCTGTCCCCCACTCCCCTTTCCCCCGTCCCCCACTCCCCTTTCCCCCGTCCCCCACTCCCCTTTCCCCCGTCCCCCACTCCCCTTTCCCCCGTCCCCCACTCCCCTTTCCCCCGTCCC
The DNA here is from genome assembly GCF_040206685.1 of Ascaphus truei. Lineage (NCBI taxonomy): Eukaryota > Metazoa > Chordata > Amphibia > Anura > Ascaphidae > Ascaphus > Ascaphus truei. The sequence continues at coordinate 296,982,669 of NC_134486.1, forward strand.
CCACTCCCCTTTCCCCCGTCCCCCCTCCCCTTTCCCCCGTCCCCCGCTCCCCTTTCCCCCGTCCCCCGCTCCCCTTTCCCCGTCGCCCGCTCCCCTTTCCCCCGTCCCCCGCTCCCCTTTCCCCCGCTCCCCTTTCCCGTCCCCCGCTCCCCTTTCCCCCCGCTCCCCTTTCCCCCCCGCTCCCCTTTCCCCCCCGCTCCCCTTTTCCCCCCCCGCTCCCCTTTCCCCCCACTCCCCTTTCCCCCCGCTCCCCTTTCCCCCCCCGCTGCCCTTTCCCCCCGCTCCCCTTTCCTCACGCTCCCCTTTCCCCCCCGCTCCCCTTTCCCCCCGCTCCCCTTTCTCCCCCTTCTCCCCCCGCCCGCTCCCCTTTCTCCCCCCCCCGCTCTCCTTTCTCCCCCCCCCGCTCCCCTTTCTCCCCCCCCACTCCCCTTTCTTCCCCCTCCCGCTCCCCTTTTTTCCCCCCCGCTCCCCTTTCTCCCCCACTCCCCTTTCTCCCCCCCACTCCCCTTTCTCCCCCCCGCTCCCCTTTCTCCCCCCCCCCGCTCCCCTTTCTCCCCCCCCGCTCCCCTTTCTCCCCCCCCCGCTCCCCTTTCTCCCCCCCCGCTCCCCTTTCTCCCCCCCCCCGCTCCCCTTTCTCCCCCCCCGCTCCCCTTTCTCCCCCCCCGCTCCCCTTTCTCCCCCCCCGCTCCCCTTTCTCCCCCCCACTCCCCTTTCTCCCCCCGCTCCCCTTTCTCCCCCCCCTCCCCTTTCTCCCCCCCCTGCTCCCCTTTCTCCCCCCCCCCGCCCCGCTCCCCTTTCTCCCCCCCCCCCAAACCTTTACAACAAATACTCACCTATTGTTCCACGATTTATAAATAATACTACCTATTACGCATTTACATCCCGGGCAACGCCGGGTCTCTCAGCTAGTATTTAATTTCCCCCCGCTCCCCTTTCTCCCCCTTCTCCCCCCGCCCGCTCCCCTTTCTCCCCCCCCCGCTCTCCTTTCTCCCCCCCCGCTCCCCTTTCTCCCCCCCCACTCCCCTTTCTTCCCCCTCCCGCTCCCCTTTTTTCCCCCCCGCTCCCCTTTCTCCCCCCACTCCCCTTTCTCCCCCCCACTCCCCTTTCTCCCCCCCGCTCCCCTTTCTCCCCCCCCCCGCTCCCCTTTCTCCCCCCCCCGCTCCCCTTTCTCCCCCCCCCGCTCCCCTTTCTCCCCCCCCGCTCCCCTTTCTCCCCCCCCCCGCTCCCCTTTCTCCCCCCCCGCTCCCCTTTCTCCCCCCCCGCTCCCCTTTCTCCCCCCCCGCTCCCCTTTCTCCCCCCCACTCCCCTTTCTCCCCCCGCTCCCCTTTCTCCCCCCCCTCCCCTTTCTCCCCCCCCTGCTCCCCTTTCTCCCCCCCCCGCCCCGCTCCCCTTTCTCCCCCCCCCCCAAACCTTTACAACAAATACTCACCTATTGTTCCACGATTTATAAATAATACTACCTATTACGCATTTACATCCCGGGCAACGCCGGGTCTCTCAGCTAGTATTTAATATAACAATAGATATGGAAGCTGAAAATAAATTTTGCAATAGAAATGTGAAAGAGCAAAGCTATTAACAAGCCAAAGTATGTGCTCCATTGGTAATGTGCTGATCTAAAACCACATATACAAGAGCATCCTTATGAATGATGACTTCAAAGTGCAAACAAGATTAAGACAACATGGAGCATTCACTCAGGTGTTGCCTGATCCAAGTCAGTACACAATATAATTCCCTAGATTTATGGAAATATCTCAGGAATTTGAGGGCTCTGTCTAAAAACTGGCAGCTTAATCTTATTCCCAACAAGGACAAATGCAATTCCTATCTGTTCCAGCACTATCTTTGTGTTATTTGTAGGATGAGTTAGAGGTTTTCTTTGTGAAACTGTGCCTAAAGCAGAATGTGGAGATACGCTTTGTATTATGTCTACCGCTAGTAACATCTGCTAAGCATCAATGTGTAAAAGAAGAAGACCCTTTTAAATCAAATCAAATAGCCATGAAATCAGTGTGGCCTTACCTCTAAGTGTATCTGTACAATGATCTACGTTTAGGGTTGAATGTGTATAGCCCTAATAATTATATAAGATACAGTACGGATTTATAGTATGTATGTACTGTATGAAGAATACGTACTGTAGTGTAGATAGGTAATGTGGCCTTTCTCTGCAGTATACTTCTTTGTATTTACCTAAGCAGGACAACACTTTCTCAGTCTGATGATTGGACAGAAGCTGTAATCTTCCATGTACAGTATACATCTGTTCCATATTTTGTAAAACGAATACAAAATTGGAAGAATGACGTTGATATTGATTGGTGCAGAATATTACTTATTTTCCTTTCCCCCCTCAAATCTGTAGTTAGAATCTTTTAGAGAATAAATTGTCTAATAACAACCTCCTCCTGTAAGGTTTATAGCAAAAGCCATTTGAAAATTGAGGTGCAATCATAAGCATTATCCTGCATTTGAACACACTGCCACTACGTTTTCATGCAATTTGAACCAGTGGTAGCATTGCTTGTCACCTTAAAAATGACTGCCAGGGAGATACTCCATTTGTAAAAGTTTCCTTCTCTCTGCATTGTCTGTATTTGTTGTTATCTATAGCAGGAAACAAATCAAGGGTGTAAAATATTTCCTCTAAAATCAGAGCGTAACTCTCACAACATTTGCAAACCAATTATAGCGATTAGTAATATAAATACAAATAGTTTGCTTACTGAACAAGGTTTAGTGTTTGACCTTTTTGCTTACTAGGTGAAACTGTTTGCCCTTCTCCAGTTGGAAACACTACCATTAAAGAGGAAATAAAATAATTTGCCATGCCTATAGCCAAAAGGAATCGGAACAGACCTCGGAAATGGAGTGGCCGAAAAGCTATTGCTTCCTTTAGGTTACATGGCAACAATCTTTGTGCGAGTGAAGGCCAAGTTCTTCCTTTTATAATCATATTAATCCACCAGAAATAATACATAATTCCTAGTAATTGCACGGCTGTCCTACAGATGGATGGTGTAATGTGTCCTTTTGTGTTCCGTACTCCTGGCTGGCTTCTGCAGTGGCCACTTTGTAATATATATACCAGCACATAATTACAGCCTCCTTTTCATGGTCTCTTCCTGAGACGTCTGGTAACCCCATGTAGTAACTTTTGCCCTGAGCGTGATGTGTGCTGCCTTGTGTGTTAAAACAGTCGACCCTTTATACCAAGAGCCTGTTCACTTTCACACCATTCACTTGTTCAGTAACAGTTGTCCAGATTTTTTAATTCAGCCCCTCACGTTAATCCTGCAACTGCTGCTTTTAGACAGGTGCAGGGATCAAACATGCTCAGTAAACTAAAACATCTGGCCTGGAAGTGATAATAGGCCCTTTTACTGCACAACTTGCATGAGAAATGGGAACTTTTCTTATGTTAAACTATGTTAAACTCTGTATTATTCACTGTGCAAAAAGATGAAACAAACATGTTTTTTTGTTTCAATTTAAAGATTTAAAAAAATGTAAGCAGATAAATTCAAATACGTTGTAAGATTATGGCTGTAAAAAATATGTTGCATTGAGGTTGCTCTTATATTTGTGTATTTTTGCTGTAAGAATGTACAGAAAAACATTCTCGGTCCAAGTTTGATGCTACACCGTAAACACCCCAATGTTTAACAGGATTACATTAAATACAAAGAAAACATTTATTTTGCTATGTGCTGTAAGGTTTTTATCCTCTGGTGAGTAGATATGGAGAATGCTTTAACAGGTTGTAGGTTTTCAGTGGTTGCTGGATGAGTTTTATTTTTATCTGTATTTATGTGTATGTATCGATGCTAAATAATTTGTAGAGATGTGCAAACTTTTCACTGGAGTTCACAAATCAGGAAAAAGTTGCAGAGGTTTGTTTTGCGAATTTCTTTGCAAAAACAGCCAGCTTTGTCAAGCATTATTATTTCATGTTGAAAGTCACGTCCCTTAATAAACTGCTATTTCCTGCCATTTTCACAAAATGCTGTAGAAATTGCCAAAATTATCAAAATTTCGAGTAATATGAAATTTCACACTTTTTTTGCAAAAACATTCAAGTTAAGGCAGCAATACTACTTTCCAACTTTTTTTTTATTATTATTTTTAAATGTAAAGCATGTGACAAGGTATTATTCTACATTCTTAACTATTATCAAAAATAGAAATATAGGGGCCTATGCAGTAAAGTCCGATAGAAATAATCGTCAGGGTTTTGAACTCGACATTTATTTTGCCGAGTTGATCTCACGGTATGCAGAAAAGCCTGAATACCAGTGAGAGCAACATTTCTAAACACGGCGAGTTGCCGGCGGCGATAGGACCTGCCCTCTGATAAGGGCTCACCCGGCGACTTGTACCTGCTGCCGAGAGTTCCGCCTCTCTCTGCGAAAATCTCGTCGAAAAGAAAAATATTTGTACATTTAAATTGTATTCCTAGTGTAGATGTGCAGGGGGTCTCCAGAGCAGAACCGTGTTGGTTTCAGGTCCGGGAACCCCCTACTTCCCAAGATACAGGCCCCGTTATGGGGTGCCGGTTTCTCCTATGCATGGAGATGTCCCGATAACATGACGTAAAGAAAGCAGAGAGATACCGGCGCCCAATAACGGGGCCTGTATCTCGGGAAGCAGGGGCTCACCGGACCTGAAACCAACGCGGTTCATAGCAATAGGCATATTTGGCGAGAAGCTGGCGAGAAGGGGCTTATCGCCGTTTACTGCATAGGCCCTATAGTTGGTTAGACCAGCTATTCTCTAATAAGAAGCACACTTGGGATGCACACCAGGGCAGTTAAAACTTAACATTTAATATTACCACAATAACACATGCAAACACAATTTTTATGTTTTTAGTGTGTATATTTCAATCATAAAAATGACAAGAGGTGAAATAGGATCGCTTTTAATTGCTGTGCATATTCTATTGACACTTCTGAACAACAATAAACCAATGTGTTATTCACTAAATCTGCTCCGGTAGTATACAGCAAAATGCCTTTTGTGTATATTTGCAAAATCGCATGATAATGTTGTTCAGTATGTGATTGGCTAGTTGACACCAGACAGAGACTTACCTTGACGTGGTTAGCAGGCTTGGCATTATTTGATCAAAGGATGTATACCAAAAGTCTCCTTTTTTCTTATAGATATTTACACCTTACATATATATATAAATATATATTCCCCATTGATTGCTATCCCTATGGGTGAAGCGCAGGGATTCACTTTCTGTTTTGCACATTTGTATGGCCATTTCCTTCACTAGCTGCATGCTCTTTACATGGAGAAGCGCAGTGATTATATTTGTTTTACATTATTTGTTGGGCCGATTTTAATCCTTTGCAGCACGCTCCTAGAGGGCAACACTACTATGGTGTAATTGAATATATTTAGCCAATCACCTGCAACTGCTTATTGAGCAGTTTGTGGCAGGCCAGCCCCTCCTCTTCTAGGTATATAATCTCCTAGCAAGGTCCCCTTATTCCACTTCACTTACATGTGAGTATCTGTACTGGTATATACCAGTTTTTAATTGCACTAGGTTATACAAGCATATGCTTTGATATTTTAACCCCTTCTGGGCTTATTTCACATAACACTAGTATGCATTTAGCGTAGGGACCTGCTAAAGAGACTTACCTTGACGTGGTTAGCAGGCTTGGCATTATTTGATCAAAGGATGTATACCAAAAGTCTCCTTTTTTCTTATAGATATTTACACCTTACATATATATATATATATATTCCCCATTGATTGCTATCCCTATGGGAGAAGCGCAGGGATTCACTTTCTGTTTTGCACATTTGTATGGCCATTTCCTTCACTAGCTGCATGCTCTTTACATGGAGAAGCGCAGTGATTATATTTGTTTTACATTAGTTGACACCAGGCTCAGCACTTATTGGCAACAAAATCACATGTCCAGACTAGCTCAACAATCAATTGCATATATATATATATATATATATATATATATATATATATATATATATATATATATATATATATGTGTGTGTGTGCGGGGAACCTAATGTTACCAGGTGTGGTGCTTTACCTGTTGGGCCTAAGCCTCCGCCACGGGGAGCCTGGGGAGTGTATAATAATAGGAGTAACCTCGTACTCGGTGCAGCGCCTCCACCTGCGATGGCTCCCACCAGAGGGGGAGTGATCCTCGCAGGACAATTTATATATATCACACACACAGCATGTAAAACAACCAGTGACATTACTGTAGCAACCGTACTTAATCATATATATATATCAACAGGTGTCCCTCTCTAGAGGAGACCCCACTACTGCGTCTCGCAGGACACTACCCCCTTTCACCGGGTGATCCCACTCCATGTCCAGAAACCCCACACAATATGTCCTCCACCCGCAAGTGAGATAAATATATGTGTGACTGCGCAGCCACTATGTCTTATATGAATAGATGGTATGTTGGTGCACTTGTAGATTACCTGCCGAGCACTCCAGTGCCCGGGCCTGCCAAGGAGCTTCACAAAGGATCCTGATGACGAGGGAATACAGGAACTACCATCCGGGGCGATCCCACCCAGATGGCTGCTGCAGCCGCAGCGGAGGTCTGAGCCCAAACCTCTGGATGGACGCGCAGCGTCCACTGTGTCCCTAACTGACTCTGGATAATAAGGGGCAGGGACCCTATCCTGGGGCCTGTCCTTGAACAACACAACCCTACTGGTGGCTCAGGGCTATCTGAGGCCTAGGGGGCTGCTGGCCTAGTGCAGGGAGTCACTGACTCCTGCACACTACCTCCTTCCCCTAGCTGCTCCGGTCACCAACTAACTAACGTGCTTCAAGCCCACAAAATGTATCCAATCTCCCCTGCAGGGAGATGCTGTAGCCCTATTTGCTCCCTGGGGTCATGTGGGGCGCTCCTAGGCTCATGGGATATGTAGTTCCTCTCTAGAGCCCTAACCTCTGTTGGCCAGCGTTCGCGCGGTCTATCTGCGCATGTGCAATGTCCCAAGCTGGCCGCCGCATGCGGGGACTCACTGCGCATGCGCGTAGTTGTGCAACATGGCGGCGCCCTGCTCGGGAGCCGCCAGGGACCTCCTGAGCACCGGAGTGCTCCCTGCTCGGCCCCCACCCTCCAGAAGTGCCGGCGGGTTTATCGAGTGACCCCCGGCAGCGGAGGTAAGATGAGGGGGGTCGCGGCACAAAAGGGGACCTGGCTACATATATATATATATATATATATATATATATATATATATATATATATATATATATATATATATATATATGTGTGTGTAGAACAACATTACCATTCTCACGTCGTCCGGTAAAGGAAGACTGCACTCAGATCAGTATAGGCAAATATATATATATATATTTGTATATATGTATATATGCAGTGTTTGACAAATACGCATAACCGCACGCCCGTGGCGAGTGGATTTTGGCCACTGGCGACCCGTGCTGCGGCTTTATGAATTCCCCTGCCCGCGCCAAATTGTTTTTTTTTTTTTTTTAAATAAATGATCCCCCTCCCTGATTGGGCTGACGCGGGGAAGAGGGCCGGCTGGCAGCTCTGCGTTAGCCCCTTCCCCCGATCTCCTCCCCCCCCTGCCCCTGATCTCTCCCCGTGCCCCCTATCCCAGCTTGCTGCCCGGGGTGGGAGGTACACTGGTGGGGGGGGGGTTCCCTGCTTGCTTCTCGGGGTGGGAGGTAGGCTGAGGGGGGTCCCCGCTTGCTGCCCAGGGCGGGAGATAGGCTGGGGGTGTCCCCGCTTGTTGCCCGGGGCGGGAGGTAGGCTGCTGCGGCAGCGGCGTTGTCCACCTCTGGAGAGGTGGTGGCGGTGTCCGCCTCTGGAGGGTGTGCGGCGTCCGCTTTGGGGGTTTGGGGGTGCTGCGATTAAGTCCGCTTCCACTTGGGGGTGTGCTGCGGCGGTGTCCGCCTCTGGGGGGTGGGTGGTGGTGTCCGCCTCTGGAGGGGGGGCTGTGGCGTCCACCTCGCGTCACACACACAGGCAGGAGAAAGTGCTGCCGAGGAGGACAGGTGGAGAGAGGAGAGCCCCGGGCAAGAAATTACTGCGGGGACCCCGGGGAGATCAAAACCTCAGTACCTGACTCGTGTGCAACATCCCGTGTGTGTGTGTGTGTGTGTGTGTGATTGTGTGTCTGGGTGTCTGTGTGTCTGTGAGTGTGTGTATGTGAGTGTCTGTGAGTGCGTGTGTCTGTGTGTGTGTCTGTGAGTGTTTTTGTGTCTGTGAGTGTGTGTCTGTGAGTGTGTGTCTGTGAGTGTATGTGTGTCTGTGAGTGTGTGTGTCTGTGAGTGTGTTTGTCTGTGAGTGTATGTGTGTCTGTGAGTGTGTGTGTCTGAGTGTGTGTGTCTGTGAGTGTATGTGGTCTGTGAGTGTGTGTGAGTGTGTGTGTCTGTGAGTGAGTGTAGGTGTCTGTGAGTGAGTGTGTGTGTCTGTGTGTGTGTGTGTGTCTGTGAGTGTGTGTCTGTGAGTGTGTGTGTGTCTGTGAGTGTATGTGTCTGTGAGTGTGTGTGTCTGTGAGTGAGTGTGTCTGTGAGTGAGTGTGTGTCTGAGTGAGTGAGTGTGTGTGTCTGAGTGAGTGAGTGTGTGTATGTGAGTGAGTGTGTGTGTCTGTGAGTGAGTGTGTCTGGGAGTGTGTCGCCCTCTCTCCCTCTCCTTGTCACCCTC